>NW_027524196.1:0-34882 GCF_052094955.1 Ictidomys tridecemlineatus | reverse complement strand
ATTCATCGCTTGGAATTCATTCCTCAAACAAAGAAAAAACCAACAAATAAATGATCTCTTATCTCATCTCAAAATCCTAGAAAAAGAAGAGCAAAACAACAGCAAAAGAAGTAGAAGGCAAGAAATAATTAAAATCAGAGCTGAAATTAATGAAATTGAAACAAAAGAAACAATTGAAAAAATTGACAAAACCAAAAGTTGGTTCTTTGAAAAAATAAATAAAATCGACAGGCCCTAAGCCAGGCTAACGAAGAGAAGAAGAGAGAGAACTCAAATTACTAACATACGAGATGAAAAAGGCAATATCACAACAGACACTTTAGAAATACAGAAGATAATCAGAAATTATTTTGAATCCTTATACTCCAATAAAATAGAAGATAGTGAAGGCATAGATAAATTCCTTAAGTCTTATGATCTGCCCAGATTGAGTCAGGAGGATATAGACAACCTAAACAGACCAATAACAATAGAGGAAATAGAAGAAACCATCAAAAGATTACCAACTAAGAAAAGCCCAGGACCGGATGGGTATACAGCAGAGTTTTACAAAACCTTTAAAGAGGAACTAACACCAATACTTTTCAAGCTATTTCAGGAAATAGAAAAAGAGAGAGAACTTCCAAATTCATTCTACGAGGCCAACATCACCCTGATTCCGAAACCAGACAAAGACACTTCAAAGAAAGAAAACTACAGACCAATATCTCTAATGAATTTTGACGGAAAAATCCTCAATAAAATTCTGGCGAATCGGATTCAAATACATATCAAAACAATTATACACCATGATCAATTAGGATTCATCCCTGGGATGCAAGGCTGGTTCAATATACGGAAATCAATAAATGTTATTCACCACATCAATAGATTTAAAAATAAGAACCATATGATCATCTCGATAGATGCAGATAAAACATTTGACCAAGTTCAGCATCCCTTTATGTTCAAAACTCTAGAAAAATTAGGGATAACCACAACATACCTCAACATTGTAAAAGCAATCTATGATAAGCCACAGGCCAGCATCATTCTGAATGGAGAAAAATTGAAGGCATTCCCTATAAGATCTGGTACAAGACAGGGATGCCCTCTCTCACCACTTCTGTTCAACATAGTCCTTGAAACACTGGCAGAGCAATTAGACAGACGAAAGAAATTAAAGGCATAAAAATAGGAAAAGAAGAACTTAAATTATCACTATTTGCAGATGATATGATCCTATACCTAGCAGACCCAAAATGGTCTACAAAGAAGCTACTAGAGCTAATAAATGAATTCAGCAAAGTGGCAGGATATAAGATCAACACGCATAAATCAAAGGCGTTCCTGTATATCAGTGACAAATCCTCTGAAACGGAAATGAGGACAACTACTCCATTCACAATATCCCCCCCCCAAAATAAAATACTTAGGAATCAACCTAACAAGAGAGGTGAAAGATTTATATAATGAAAATTACAGAACCCTAAAGAAAGACATAGAAGAAGACCTTAGAAGATGGAGAAATATACCCTGCTCATGGATAGGCAGAACTAACATCATCAAAATGGCGATATTACCAAAAGTTCTCTATAAGTTCAATGCAATACCAATCAAAATCCCAATGGCATTTCTTGTACAAATAGATAAAAGAATCATGAAATTCATATGGAATAATAAAAGACCCAGAATAGCAAAAACAATGCTAAGCAGGAAGTGTGAATCAGACTCTACTCTTTGTATCAGTCCTCCTGTAGTGCAGTCTCCAAAATCCGCTCTGTGTAACGGTCCTTCTGCACCCAAGTCTCCAACCTCTGCTCTCTGTAACAGTCCTATTGTACCTCAGTCTCCAAACTCTGCTCTCCGTAATATCATTCTGAAACACTGTCTCCAAACCCTGCTTTCTGTAATAGTTATTCTGCACCCCAGTCTCCAACATCTGCTCTCTGTAAAAGGCCTTTTGCACCCCATTCTTCAAACTCTGCTCTCTGTAACAGTGCTTCTGCACCTCACTCTAAAAACTTTGCTCTCTGCAACAGTCCTTCTGCTCCCCAGTCTCCAACATCTGCTCTCTGCAACAGTCATTCTGTACCAAATCTCCAACCTCTACTTATTTAACAGTCCTACTGTAACGCAGTCTCTAAACTCTGCTCTCTGAAACAGTCCTTCTGCCACTTAATCTCCAAACTGTGCTCTCTGCAACAGTCCTTCTACACCCCAGTGTCCAGCCTCTGCTCTCTGCAACAGTCCCTCTACAACCCAGTCTCCAAACTCTGCTCTCTGTAACAATCCTTCTGCACCTCAGTGTTCAACCTCTGCTCTCTGAAACGGTCCTTCTACACCACAGTCTCCAAAAACTACTCTCTATAAATGTACTTCTGGACCCCTTCTTCAAACTCTGCTCTCTGTAATAGGCCTACTGCACTGCAGTCTCCAACCTCTGTTCTTTATAACTATCCTTCTGCACCCCAGTCCCCAATCTCTGCTCTTTGCAACAGTATTTCAGCACCACAGTCTCCTAGATGTGCTCTCTGCAAAATACCTTCTGAACCTAAGTCTGAAAACTCTGTTCTCTACAACGATCCTTATGCACCCCAGTCTCCAACCTCTGTTCTCTTTAACAGTCCTGAAGCACATCGGTCTACAACTCTGCTCTCTGTAAGATCCTTGTGCAACTTTGTCTAAAAACTGTGCTCTCTGTAGGAGTTCTTCTGCACTCCAGTCTCCAACCTCTGCTCTTTGCAATGATCCTTCTGCACCTCAGTCTCGAAACAGGGCTCTCTGTAACACACCTTCTGCACCCCAGTCTCAAATCTATGCTGTCTGCAACTATCTGCACACCAGTTTCTAACGTCTGCTCTATCCAACAGTCCTTCTGCACCCCAGTCTCAAAACTCTGCTCTCTGCAACGATCTCTCTGTACCCCAGTATCCAACATCTGCTCTATGCAACAGTCCTTCTGCACCCCTATCTCCAACCTCTGCTCTCTGCAACAGTTCTTCTGCACCTCAGTCTGAAAACGCTGTTCTATGCAATGATCTTCTGCACCCCAGTCTCCAAACTCTGCTCTCTGTAATAGTCCTTTTGCACCTCAGTCTCAAACCTCTGCTCTCTGTAAGATCCTTCTGTAAACCTGTCTCCAAACTCTGCTCTATGTAACAGTCCCTCTGCACCCCAGTCTCCAACCTCTGCTCTCTGCAACAGTCCTTCTAAACCTCAGTCTCCGGACTCTGTTTTCTGCAAAAGTCCTTCTTCACCCCAGTCTCCAACCTCTGTACTCTTTAAAAATCCTCCTTCACCTCAGTTACCAAACTCTGATCTCTGCAATGTTCCTTCTGCACCACATTCTTCAACCTCTGCTCTCTGTAACAATCCCTCTGCACCCCAGTCTCAAAACTCTGCTCTCTACAACAATCGTTTGAACCCCAGTTTCAAAACTCTGCTCTCTGTAAAAGTACTTCTGATCCCCAGTCTACAACATCTGCTCCCTGCAACAGTCTTTCTGCACCTCAATCTGACAACTCTGCTCTCTGCAACGATCCTTGTGCACCCCAGTCTCCAAACTCTACTTTCTCTAACAGTCTTTCTGCACCTCAGTCTCCAACCTCTGCTCTCTGCAACAGTCCTTCTGCACCTCAGTCTGAAAATTCTGTGCTCTGAAGAGATCCTTTTGCACCCCAGTCTCCAAATTCTGCTCTCTGCAACAGTCCGTCTGCACCCACGTCTCCAACAACTGCTCTCTTCAACTGTCCTTCTGCACCTCAGTCTCAAAATTCTGTGCTCTACAATGATCCTTATGCACCTCAGTTTTCAAACTATGCTCTCTGTAACAGTCCTTCTGCACCTCAGTCTTCAACAACTGCTCTCTGCAACAGTCCTTCTGCACCCCAGTCTCCAAACTCTTCTCTCTAGAACAGTCCTTTTATACACCAGTCTCCATAATCTACACGCTGCAACAATCCTTCTGCACTCCAGTCTCCAAATTTCCTCTCTGTAAGATCGTTCTGGTCCCCAGTCTCCAAACTCTGCTCTCAGATTCAGTTTTTCTGCACCCCAGGCTCCAAACACTGCTCTCTGTAACAGTTTTTCTACACCTCAGTCTTCAACAACTTCTCTCTGCAACAGTTATTCTGCACCCCAGTTTCGAACCTCTACTCTCTGTAACATTCCTTCTGTTCCGCATTCTCCAAACTCTGCTCTCTGAAACTGTCCTTCTGCACCTCAGGCTCCAACCTCTGCTCTCTGCAAAAGTCCTTCTGCACCCCAGTCTCCAACCTCTGCTCTCTGCAACATTTCTTCTTCACCCCAGTCTCAAAACTGTACTCTCTTTAACTGTCCTTCTGCACCCCACTCTCCAACATCTGCTCTGTGTAACAGTCTCTCTGTACTGCAGTCTCCAACCTCTGCTCTCTGTAACTGTCCTCTTGCACCCCAGACTCCAAACTCTGCTTTCTGTATCAGTCCTTCTGCACTCAATTCTCCAAACTCTGCTCTCTGTAACAGTCCTTATGAACGTCAGTCTTCAAATTCTTCTCTCTGCATCCGTCCTTCTGCACCCCAATCTACAACCTCTGCTCTCTGAAACAGTCCTTCTACACCCAAGTCTTTAACCTCTGCTCTTCAACAGTCCTTCTGTACCTCCGTCTCCAAACTCTGCTCTCTGCATTGGTCTTTCTGGAACTCAGTCTTCAACATCTACTCTTTGTAACAGTCCTTCTGCACCTCAGTATCCAAACTCTTCTGTCTGGAAGATCCTTCTGCAACCCAGTCCCCAAACTCTGCTCTCTGTAACAGTCCTACTGCACCCCTTCTCCAAATTCTGCTCTCTGTAACAGGCCTTCTGAACCCCAGTCTACAACCTCTGCTTTCTGGAACGATCCTTCTGCACCCTATTCTCCAACCTCTTGTCTCTGCAACAGTCTTTCTACACCCCAGTCTCCAACATCAGCTCTCTGCAATAGTCCTTCTGCACCTCATTTTGAATACTCTGCTCTCTGCAATGATCCTTCTGCACCCCAGTCTCCAAACTCTGTTCTATGTAACACTCCTTCTGCACGTCAGTCTCCAAACTCTGCTCTCTGTAAGATCCTTCTACTACACAGTCTCCAAACTCTGCTCCCTGTAACAGTTCTTATGCCCCCCAGTCTCCAACTTTTTCTCACTTTAACAGGCCTTCTGCACCGAAATATCCAACCTCTGCTCTGTGCAACGGTCTTTCTGCACCCCAGTCTCCAAACTCTGTTCTCAAAAACAGTTCTTCTGTACTACAGTCTTCAACCTCTATTCTCTGTAAGGTTCCTTCTTCACCCTAGTCTACAACCTCTCCTTTCTCTATCAGTCCTTCTGCACTACATTCTCTAAACTCTGTTCTGTGTTACAGTCCTTCTGCACCTCACTCTGCAACGTCTTCTCTCTGCAACAGTCCTTCTGCACCCCAGTCTTCAACCTTGCTCTCTACAACACTCTTTCTGCACCTAAGTCTCCAAAATCTGCTCTCTGCAACAGTCCTTCTGTACTGTAGTCTCCAACCTCTGCTCTCTGTAACGGTCCTTCTGCACCCCATTCTCTAAACTCTGCTTTCTGTATCAGTTTTTCTGAACCAGAGTCTCCAGCCCCCGCGCTCTGTAACTTTTCTTCTGCACCTCAGACTTCAACCTCTGTTCTCTTTAAGATCCTTTTGAAACCCAGTCTCCAAACTCTGCTTTCTGCAAAGGTCCCTCTGCACCCCAATCTCAAACCTCTGTTCTCTAAAACAGTTATTCTGCACCCAAGTCTCCAACCCCTACTCTCTTTAACGGTCCTTCTGCACCGTAGTCTCCACACTCTTCTTTCTGTATCAGTTCTTCTGCACACCAATTTCCAACCTCTGCTCTCTTTAAAAGTCCTTCTGCACCTCAGTCTCCAACCTCTGCTCTCTTCAACAGTGCTTCTGAAACCCAGTCTCTGACCTCTGATGTCTCCAACAGTCCTTCTACACCCAAGTCTTCAACCTCTACTCTCTGCAATGATCCTTCTGCACCCCAGTCTCCAAAGTTTGCTCTCTCCATCAGTCCTTTTGTACCACAGTCTGCAATCTCTGGTCCCTATAAGATCCTTGTGCAACCCGGTTTCCAAACTCTACTCTCTGTGACATACCTTCTACACCCCAGTCTCCAACCTCTGCTATCTGCAACAGACCTTCTGTACCTCAGTCTTCAAATTCTGCTCTCTGCAACAGTTTTTCTTCACCCAAGTCTCCAACACCTGCTACATGAACAGTCCTCCTTCATCTAAGTCTCCAACCTCTGCTCTGTGTAACAGTCCTTCTGCACACCAGTGGCCAACCTCTGCTCTCTGCAATGATCCTTCTGCATCCAAGTCTCCAACATCTCCTCTCTGCAACAGTCCTTCTGCACCCAAGTCTCCAACATCTGCTCTCTGCAACAGTCTTTCTGCACCTCAGTCTCGAAACTCTGCTGTCTGCAACGATCCTTCTGCACCCCAGTCTCAAACCTCTGCTCTTTTTAACAGTCATGCTGCACCTCGGTCTACAATATCTGCACCCCAGTCTCCAACCTCTGCTTTGTGCAACAGTCCGTCTGCACCCCAGTCTCCAAACTCTGCTCTCTGAAAGATCCTTCTGCACCCTAGTCTCCAAACTCTGATCTCTGTCACAGTCCTTCTTCACTCCAGTCTCCAACCTCTGCTCTCTGTAACAGTCTTTCTGTACCGCAGTCTCTAACTTCTGCTCTATGTAAGATCCTTTTGCACCCCAGTATCCAAACTCTGCTCTCTGAAACATTCCTTCTCCAGCCAAGTCTCTAACCTCTGCTCTCTGCAACAGTCCTTCTGCACCTCAGTTTCCAACCTCTTCTTTCTGTATCAATCCTTCTGCACCACAGTTTACAAATTCTGCTCTCTGTAACAGTTTCTCTGCACCTCAGTCTCCAAACTCTGCTCTCTGCATCAGTTCTTCTCTACCCTAGTCTCCAACTTCTGCTCTCTTTAATAGTCCTTCTATACTGAAGTCTCCAACCTCTGCTCTCTATAAGGTTCACTCGAGACCCAAGTCTCCTAGCTCTGCTTTCTGTATAAGTCCTTCGGCACTCCAGTCTCCAACCTCTAATCTCTGTAACAGTCCTTCTGCATCTCAGTCTGAATCATCTGCTCTCCGTAACAGTCCTTCTGAACCCCAGTCTCTAAACTCTGCTCTCTGCAACATTCCTTCTACACTCCAGTCTTCAAACTCTGCTCTGTGTAACAGTCCTTCTGCATCCCACTCTCCAACATCTGCTCTCTGCAACTGTCCTTCTGCACTCAAGTCTCCAAACTCTACTCTCAGCAATGGTACTTCTGCACCCCAGTCTCCACCCTCTGCTCTCTGCAACAGTTCTTCTACACCCCAATCTCCAACCTCTACTCTCTGCAACAGTCCTTCTGCACCTCAGTCTCCAACATCTGATCTCTGCAACAGTTCTTCTTCACCCCAGTTTCCAACCTCTTCTCTCTGTAAAAGTACTTCTGTACTGCAGTTTCCAAACACTTCTCTCAGTAACAGTAATTCTGCACCCCTGTCTCAAAGCTCTGCTTTCTGTATCAGTCCTTCTGCACTCAAGTCTACAAACTCTGCTCTCTGTAGCAGTCTTTCTGAACCTCAGTCTCCCAATTCTGCTCTCTACAACAGTTCTTCTGAATCCCAATCTGCAACCTCTGCTCCCTGTAACAGTCTTTCTACACCGAAGTCCCCAAACTCTGCTCTCTGCAACGGTCTCTCTGCACCTCAGTCTTCTACATCTACTCTCTGTAACAGTTTTTCTGCACTTCAGTCTCCAACCTCTCCTCTGTGTAAGTTTCTTATGAAAACCAGTCTCCAAACTCTGCTCTCTGTAACAGGCCTTCTGCACCCAACTCTCCAACCTCTGCTCAATGTAACAGTTTTTCGGCACTGCAGTCTCTACACTCTGCTCTCTGCAACGATCCTTCTGCACTCAAGTCTCCAAACTGTGCTCTCTGCAACAGTCCTTCTCCACCCCAGTTACCAAACTGTTCTCTCTGTAACATTCCTTCTGCACCCCAGTCTCAAACCTCTACTTTCTGTATCAGTCCTTCTGCAATCAAGTCTCCAACATCTGCTCTCTGCAACAGTCCTTCTTCAACTCAGTCTCCAAATTCTGCTCTCTGAAACAGTCCTTCTGCACCCCAATCTCCAACCTCTGCTCTCTGCAACAGTCCTTCTACACCCAAGTCTCCAATATCTGCTCTCTGCAACAGTCCTTCTGCACCTCAGTCTCCAAACTCTGCTCTGCAATGGTCTCTCTTCACCCCAGTTTCCAAACTCTTCTCTCTGTAAGATCCTTCTGCAACTCAGTTTCCAAACGCTTCTCTCTGTAACATTTCTTCTGCACTCCAGTCTCAAAACTCTGCTCTCTGCAATGGTCCCTCTGCACCCCAGTTTACAACCTCTGTTCTCTACAACAGTTCTTCTGTACAAGAGCCTTCAACCTTTATTCTCTGTAAGGGTCCTTCTTCACACCAGTCTCCATCCTCTGCTTTCTGTATCTGTCCTTCTGCAACACAGTCTTCAAACTCTGCTCTCTGAAAAAGTCCTTCTGCAACTCACTCTGCAAACTCTGCTCTCTGCAACAGTCCTTCTGCACCCCAGTCTTCAACCTTGATCTCTGCAACAGTCCTTCTGCACCCCAGTCTCCAAAATCTGCTCTCTTCCACACTCCTTCTCCACCCCAGTCTCCAACCTCTGCTCTTTGTAACAGTCCTTCTGTACTGCAGTCTCCAAACTCTACTCTCTATAATGATCCTTCTGCTCCCCAGTCTACAAACTCTGCTTTCTGTATCAGTTTTTCTGAACCCCAGTCTCCAACCTCTGCTCTATGAAGGTTTTCTACTGCACCTAAGACTCCAACCTCTGCTCTCCGCAACAGTCTTTCTGCGCCCCAATCTCAAACCTCTGCTCTCTGCAACAGTCCTTCTGCACCTCAGTGTCCAATCTCTGCTCTCTGTAAGATCTTTCTGAAACCCAGTCTCCAACCTCTGCTTTCTAAAATGGTCCTTCTGCACCCGAGTCTCCAAACTCTGTTCTCTACAACACTTATTCTGCACCCCATACTCCAAACTCTTCTCTCTGTAACAGTACTTCTACACCCCACTCTCCAAACTCTGCTCTCTGTAACAGTCCTTCTGTACTCTAGTCTCAAACCTCTGCTCTCTGTAATGGTCTTTCTGCAACCCAGTCTCCAAACTCTGCATTCTGTATCAGTCCTTCTGCACCTCAGACTCCAAACTCTTTTCTCTGCAACAATCCTGCTGTACCCCAATCTCCGACCTCTGCTCTCTGCAACAGTCCTTTTTCACCTCAGTTTCCAACATCTGCTCTCAGTAAGATCCTTTTGCAACACAGTCTCTAACCTCTGCTCTCTGCATTGGTCCTTCTGCACCCCAGTCTCCAACCTCTGCTCTCTGTAACAGTCCTTCTCCACTTCAGTCTCCAACCTCTGATCTCTGCAACAGTCCTGTGGCACCTTAATCTCCAAATGCTACTCCTTGCAACAGCCTTCTCCACCCCATTTTCCAACATCTGCTGTCTACAGCAGATCTTCTGAACCCCAGTCTCCAATCTCTGCTTTCTGTATCAGTACTTCTGCATTCAAGTCTCTAACCACTGCTCTCAGCAACAGTTTTTCTCCACCCCAATCTCTAACGTCTTCTCTCCGCAACAGTTCTTCTGCACCCCAGTCTCCAACCCCTACTCTCTGCAACAATTCTTCTGCACCCCAGTCTTCAACCTCCTCTATGCAACAGTCTTCTGCACCCCAGTCTTTAACATCTGATCTCTGCAACAGTCCTTCTCCACCCCTGTCTTCAACCTCTTCTCTCTGTAACAGTCCTTCTGTACTCTAGTTTCCAAACACTTCTCACTGTAAATGTCCTTCTGCACACCAGTCTCCAACCCCTGCTTTCTGTATCAGTCCTTTAGCACTTACTTCTCCCACCTCTGCTCTCTGTACAGTCCTCCTGCACCTCAGTCTTCAAATTCTTCTCTCTGCAACAGTCCTTCGACACCCCAATCTCCAACCGCTGCTGTCTGCAACAGTCCTTTTACACCCAAGTTTCCATCTTCTGCACTCCGCAAAAGTCCTTCTTCAACAAAGTCTCAAACCTCTGCTCTCTGAAATGGTCTTTCTACACCTCAGTCTTCAACATCTACTCTCTGTAACAGTCCTTCTGCACCTCAGTCTCCAAACTCTGCTCTCTGTATGATCCTTTTTAAAAGAAGTCTCCAAACTCTGCTTTCTGTAACAGTCCTTCTGAACCCCAGTCTTTAAACTCTGCTCTCTTTAACAGGCCTTCTGCACACCAGTCTCCATCCTCTGTTCTCTGTAACAGGCCTTCTGCACCCAAGTTTCTGAACTCTGCTCTCTTTAACAGTTGTTCTGCACCACAGTCTCCAACCTCTGCTCTCTGTAACGGTCCTTCTGCACTTCAGTCTCCAAACTCTGCTCTCTGTAAGATCCTTCTGCACCCCAGTCTCCAAAATCTGCTCTCAGTATAAGTCCTGCACCCCTTTCTCCAAACACTGCTTTTTTAACAGTTTTTCTGCACATCAGTCTTCAACAACTGCTCTCTGAGACAGTCTTTCTGCACCCCAGTCTCCAACTGCTCTCTAGAACACTCCTCGTATAACCCAGTTTCCATAATCTACTCTGTGCAACGATCGTCCTGCACCCCAGTCTCCAACGTCTGCTCTCTGCAACAATCTTACTGCACCCCAATCTCCAAACTTTCCTCTGTGTAGGATTCTTCCGAATCCCAGTTTCCAAACTCTGCTCTCTGTATCATTCCTTCGGCACCCCAGTCTCCAAAGTTTGCTTTCTGCTATGGTCCTTCGGCAGCCCAGTCTCCAACCTTGTTCTCTACAACAGTTCTATGTACCGAAGTCTTCAACCGCTGTTCTCTGTAAGGGTCCTTCTGCACTCAAGTCTCCAACCTCTGCTCTCTGTAACAGTCCTTCTGCACTTCACTCTGCAACCTCTGCTCTCTGCAACAGTCCTTCTGCACCCCAGTCTTCAACCTATGCTCTCTGCAACAGTCATTCCTCACCCCAGTCTCTAAAATCTGCTCTCTGCAACAGTCCTTCTGCACCTCAGGGTCCAAACTCTGCTCTCTGTGAGATCCTTATGAAACCCAGTCTCCAACTTATGCTATCTGTAATGGTCCTTCTGCACTAGAGTCTCCCACCTCTGATCTCCAAAACACTTATTCTGCACCCCAGTCTCCAACCTCTGCTCTCTGTAACAGTCCTTCTGTAAATCAGTCTCCAACCTCTGTTCTATTTAAGGGTCCATGTGCACACCATCTCCAACCTCTGCTTTCTGTATCAGTCCTTCTGAACCCCAGTCTCCAAACTCTGCTTTCTGTATCCGTTATTCTGCACACCAGGCTTGAACTTATGCTCTCTGTAACAGTCCGTCTGCACCCCAGTCTCCAAACTCTGCTCTCTGCCACAGTCCTCTGAACCCCAGTCTAAAAACACTGCACTCTGCAACAGTCCTTTTGCACCCCAGTCTCCAACCTCTGCTCTCTGTAACAGTCCTTCTGCACATCAGTCTCCAACCTCTGCTCCTTGTAAGAGGCCTTCTGCACCCCAGTCTCCAACCTCTGCTCTCTGTAATAGGGTTTCTGCACCCAAGTCTCCAACCTCTGCTCTCTTCAACAGCCCTAATGCACCCCATTCTCTAACCTCTGCTCTCAGTATCAGTCCTCCACCACAGTCTCCAAACTTCTCTCTGTAACAGTGTCTCTGCACCACCGTCTTCAACAACTGCTCTCTCCAACAGTCCTTCCGCAACCCAGTCTCCAACCTCTGCTCTCTAGAACAGTCCTTCTATATTCCATAATCTACTCTCTTCAAAGATCCTTCTGCACCCCATTCTCCAAACTTTCCTCTCTTTAAGATCCTTACACCCCAGGTTCCAACATCTGCTCTCTACAACAGTCTTTCTACACCTCTGTCTCTAAACTCTACTCTCTGAAACTGTCCTTCTGCACCTCAGTCTCCAACCTCTGCTTGCTGTAAGAGTCCTTCTGCACTCTAGCCTCAAACATCTCCTCTCTGCACCCGTCTTTCTGAAACCCATTCTTTAACGTCTGCACTCTCAACAGTCTTTCTGCACCTCAGTCTGAAAACTCTGCTCTCTGCAAGTATCCTTCTGCACCCCAGTCTCCAACCTCTGCTCTCTGTAACAGTCCTACTGCACCTCAGTCTCTAAACTCTGCTCTATATAAGATCCTTCTGCAACCCAGTATCCAAACTCTAGCCTCTGTAACAATCCTCTTGCTCCCCAGTCTCCAGACTCTTCTCTCTGTAACAGTCCTTCTGCACCTCACTCTGCAACCTCTGCTCTCTGCAACAGTCCTTCTGCACCCCAGTCTTCAACCTCTGCTCTCTGCAAAACTCCTTTCTCACCCCAGTCTCTGAAATCTGCTCTTTGAAACAGTACTTTCCCACCGATGTCTCCAACCTCTGTTCTCTGTAACAGTCTTTCTGCACCTCAGACTCCAACCTCTGCTCTCTGCAACAGTCCTTCTGCGCCCCAATCTCGAACCTCTTCTCTCTGCAATAGTCCTTCTGGACCTCAGTGTTTAAACTCTGCAATCTGTAAGATCCTTACCTCACCCCAGTCTCTGAAATATGCTCTCTGTAACTGTCCTTTTCCACCGCACTCTCCAACCTCTGCTCTCTGTAATCGTCCTTCTATACTGCAGTCTCCAACGTCTGCTCTCTGTAATGGTCCTTCTGCACCCAAGTCTCCAAACTCTGCTTTCTTTATCAGTCCTTCTGTACCCCGGTCTCTAAACTCTGGTCTCTGTAACAGTCCTTCTGCACCTCAGACTCAAACCTCTTTACTCTGCAACAGTACTTCTGAGCCCAGTCTCCAACCTCTGCTCTCTACAACAGTCCTTCTGCACCTCACTGTCTGAACTCTGCTCTAAGTAACAACCGGTCTGAATCCCAGTCTTCAACCTCTGCTTTCTGCAATGGTGTTTCTGCACCCCAGTCGCCAACCTCTACTCTCCGTAAGAGTCCTTCTGTACCACAGTCTTCAAAACTCTGTTCTACATAAGGGTCCTTGTGCACCCCATCTGCAACCTCTGCTTTCTGTATCAGTCCCTTCTGCAACCCAGTCTTCAAACTCTGCTTTCTGTATCCAGTGTTCTGCACGCCAGGCTTCAACGTTAGCTCTCTGTAACAGTCCTTCTTCACCCTACTCTCCAACCTCTGTTCTCTAGAACAGTCCTTCTATACCCCAGTCTCCATAATCTACTTGCACAACGATCTTTCTGCACCCCAGACTCCAACGTCTGCTCTCTGCAAAATTCCTTCTGCACCTCAGTCTCCAAACTTTACTCTCTGTAACATTCCTTCTTCACCCAAGTCTCTAGTTTACTCTCTGCAATGGTCTCTCTGCAGCCAGTCTCCAGCCTTGTTCTCTACAACAGTTCTTCTGTACCACAGTCTTCAAACTCTGTTCTTCATAAGAGTCCTTCTGCACCCCAGTCTCCAACCTCTGCTTTCTGTATCAGTTTTTCTTCACCACAGTCTCCAAACTCTGCTCTCTGTAACAGTCTTTCTGCACCTCACTCTGCAACCTCTGCTCTTCTCAACAGTCCTTCTGCAACCCAGTCGTCAACCTCTTCTTCTCTGCAACAATATTTCCTCATCCCAGTCTCCAAAATATGCTCTCTGTAACAGTCCTTTTCCACCGCAGTCTCCAACCTCTGCTCTCTGTAACAGTGCTTCTGTACTGCAGTCTCCAACGTCTGCTCTCTGTAATGGTCCTTCTGCACCCAGTCTCCAAACTCTAGTTTCTTTATCAGTCCTTCGGCACCCCCGTCTCTAAACTCTGCTCTCTGTAACAGTCCTTCTGCACCTCAGACTCCAATCTCTGCTCTCTTCAACAGTACTTCTGCGCCCCAATCTCTAACCTCTGCTCTGCAACAGTCCTTTCTGCACCTCAGTGTCCAAACTCTGCTCTCTGTAAGAACCTTCTGAAACGCAGTCTCCAACCTCTGCTTTCTGCAATGGTCCTTCTGCACTCCAGTCTCCAAACTCTGCTCTCTGCAAAAGTCCTTCTGTACCGCAGTTTCAAACCTCTATTCTCTTTAAGGGTCCTTCTGCTCCCCAGTCTCCAACCTCTGCTTTCTTTATAAGTTCTACTGCCACATATTCTCCAAACTCTGCTCTGTGTAAGAGTTCTTCTGCACCTCAGTCTGTAATCTCTGCTCTCTGCAATAGTCCTTCTGCACCGCAGTCTGCAATCTCTGCTCTCTAACACAGTCCTTCTGCACCCCAGTCTCCAACACCTACTCTCTGAAACAGTTCTTCTCCACCCAAGTCTTCAACCTCTGCTCTAGGCAACAGTCCTTCTGGACGCCAATCTCCAACCTCTACTCTCTGAAAAAGTCCTTCTACACCCCAGTCTCTCATCTCTGCTCTCTGTAACAAGCCTTCTGAAACTCAGTCTAACACCTCTGCTCTCTTTAACAGTCCTTCTACACCTCAGTCTGAAAATTTTGCTCTCTGCAACGATCTTTCTAAACCACAAACTCCAACCTCTTCTTTTTGCAACAATCCTTCTGCACCCAATTCTCCAAACTCTGCTCTCTGCAACAGTGCTTCTGTACCCAGTCCCCAACCTCAGCTCTCTTCTGTTCTCCGTTCTCTGTACCACAGTCTTCAACATCTGCTCTCTGTAACAGTCCTTCTGTACTGCAGTCTCACACCTCTGCTCCCTGTAACGGTCCTTCTTGACCCCAGTCTCCCACCTGTGCTTTCGGTATCAGTCCTTCTTCACCCCAGTCTCCAAGCTGTGCTCTCTGTAACTTTCCTTCTGCACCTCAGTCTCCAACCTCTGCTCTCTGTATCAGTCCTTCTCACCCCAGTTTCCAACCTCTGCTCTCTGTATCAGTCCTTCTGTACCTCAGTCTCCAACCTCTGCTCTCTGTATCAGTCCTTCTGCACCCCAGTCTCCAAACTCTGCTCTCTGGAACTGTCCTTCTATACCCCAGTCTCCATAATCTGCTCTCTGCAACGTTCCTTCTAAACCCCAGTCTCCAACGTCTATTCTGCAACAGTTTTTCTGCAACCCATTCTTCAAATTCTGCTCTCTGTAAAATCATTCTGTACCCCAGTTTCCAACATCTGCTCTCCGTAACATTCCATCTGCACCCCGGTCTCCAACTTCTGCTCTCTGCAATGGTCCCTCTGCACCCCAGTCTCCACCTTGTTCTCAAAAAACTTATTCATTACCACAGTCTTTAACCTTTGTTCTCTGTAAGGGTCCTTCTTCACCCCAGTCTCCAACCTCTGCTTTCTGTATCAGTCCTTCTGCACCACAGTCTCCAAACTCTGCTCTCTGTAACAGTTTTTCTGCACCTTACTCTGCAATCTCTGCTTCTCTGCAACAGTTAATCTACACCCCAGTCTCCAACATCTGCTCTTTGTAACAGTCTTCTATACTGCAGTCACCATCCTGTGCTCTCTGCAATGGTCCCTCTGCACCCGGGTTTCCAACCTTGATCTCAACAACAGTTCTTCTGTACCACAGTCTTCAACCTCTATTCCTCTGTAAGCGTCCTTCTCCAACCCAGTTTCTGACCTCTGCTCTCTGTAACAGTCCTTCTGCACCTGAGTCTCCAAACTCTGCGTTATGTATCAGTAATTCTGCACCTCATTCTCCAAACTCTGCTCTCTTTAACAGTCATTCAGCACCCCAGATTCCAAATTCTGGTTTCTGCAACAGTCCTTCTACACCCCGGTCTCCAACCTCTGATATCTGAAACAGTCCTTCTGCACCCAGTCTCCAAACTCTGCTCTCTGTAATAATCTTTCTGTGCCTCAGTCTCCAACATCTACTCTCTGTAACAGTCCCTCTGGACCTCACTCTCCAACAACTGCTCTCTATAAGTACCTTCAACAACCAAGACTCCAAACTCCGCCCTCTGTAATAGTCCTTCTGCACGCCTTCTCCCAACTGTCCTCTCCATAACAAGCCTTCTGCACCCCAGTCTCTAAAGTCTGTTCCATATAAAAATCCTTCTTTACCCAGTCTCCCAAATCTGCTCTCTGTATCAGTCCTGCTCCACCTCGGTCTACAATCTTTGCTCTCTGTAAGATCCTTCTGCAACCTTGTCTAAAAACTCTGCTCTCTGTAACAGTCCTTCTGCACCTCAGTCTCCAAACTCTGTTCTTTGCAACACTCCTTTTGCACTCCAGTCGCCACCCTTTACTCTCTGTAACAGTCCTTCTGTACTGCAGTCTTCAAACACTTCCCTCTGTAACGGTCCTTCTGCACCACAGTCTCCAACTTCTGCTTTCTGTATCAGTTCTTCTGCACCCCAGTCTACAACCTCTGCTCTCTGTAACAGTCTTTCTGCACCTCATATCCAAACTCTGGTCTCTGCAACGAACATTCTGGACCCCAGTCTCCAACATCTGCTCTCTCCAACACTTCTTCTGTACCTCAGTCTAAAAACTTTGCTCTCTGCAATAATCCATCTGACCCTCAGTCTCCAACCTCTACTCTCTGTAACAGTCCTTCTTTACCTCAGTCTCCAATCTCTGCTCTATGCAACAGTCCTTCTGCACCCAAGTCTCCAACATCTGCTCTCTGAAACAGTCCTTCGATACCCCAGTCTTCAAACTCTGCTCTCTGCAAGAGTCCTTCTACACCTCTGTCTCCATACTCTGCTCGCCCCAACGATTCTTCTGCACCCCAGTCTCCAAACTCTGCTCTCTGCAACAGTCCTTCTACACTCCAGTCTCCATTCTCTGCTCGCCCCAATGATACTTCTGCACCCAAGTCTCCAACATCTTTTCTCTACATCAGTTCTTCTGAACCCCAGTCTCCAACCTCTGCTCTCTGTAACAGTCCTTCTGTACCGCAGTCTGCAACCTCTGTTCTCCGTTAGGGTCTTTATGCACCCCAGTACCCAACATCTGCTTTCTTTATCAGTCGTTTTGCACCACAGTCTCCAAACTCTGCCCTCTGTAACAGTCCTTCTGCAACACAGTCTCCAACATCTGCTCTCTGCAACAGTCATATTCCACCCCAGTCTCCAAACTCTACTCTCTGTAATAGTGCTTGTGTACTGCATTTTCAAACTTCTGCTCTCTGTAAGGGTACTTCTGCACCCGAGTGTCCAACCTCTGCTTTCTGTATCAGTCCTTCTGAACCCCAGTCTCCAACATGTGCTCTGTGTAACTGTCCTTCTGCACCTTAGTCTGCAAACTCTACTCTCTGCAACAGTCCTTCTACATCCCAGTGTAAAATCTCTGCTCTCTGCAACAGTCCTTCTGCACCCCAGTCTCCATCTTCTACTCTCTGCTACAGTTCTTTTGCACCCCAGTCTCCAAAATCTGCTCTCTGAAACAGTCATTCTCCACCCCAGTCTCCAACTTCTGCTCTCTGTAACAGTCCATTTGTACTGAATTCTCCAAACTCTGCTCTCGGTAAGGGTACATCTGCAACCGAGTCTCCAACCTCTGCTTTCTGTGTCAGTCCTACTGCACCCCAGTCTTCCAACTGTGCTCTGTTTAACTGTACTTCTGCACCTTAGTCTCCAACTTCTGCTCTCTGCTACACTACTTCTGGACCCCAATTTCCAAACTCTACTCTCTGCAACAGTCCTTTTACATTGCAGTCTAAAACCTCTGCTCTCTGCAACAGTCCTTCTGCACGCCAATCTTCAACCACTGCTCTAAGCATCAGTCCTTCTGAACCTAAGTCTCCAAACTCTGCTCTCTGCAACATTCATTCTGCACCCCAGTATCAAACCATTGCTCTCTGTAACGATCCTTCTGCACCTCAGTCTCGAACCTCTGCTCTCTGTAACAGTCCTTCTGAACCTCAGTCTCAAAACTCTTTTCTCTGTAAGATCCTTCTGAAACCCAGGCTCCAACGTCTCCTCTCTGTAAAAGACCTTCTGCAACCCAGTCTTTAACCTCTGCTCTCTGCATCAGTCCTTCTGCACCTCAGTCTCCAACCTCTGCTTTCTGCTACAGTCCTTCTTCAAACAAATCTCCAACCTCTGCTCTCTGCAACATTCCGTCTGCACCCAAGTCTTTAACCTGTGCTCTCTGTAAAAGTCCTTCTGAACCCTAGTCTCCAAACTCTGCTCTCCTTCTGCAACCCAGTCTCGAAACTCTGCTCTCTGCAAAGATCCTTCTGCACCTCAGTCTTCAAACTCTACTCTCTGCAACGATCCTTCTGCACCCCAGTCTAAAACCTCTGCTAGCTGCAACAGTCCTTTTGAACCCAAGTCTCCAACATCTGCTTCCTGCAACAGTTGTTCTGTACCTCAGTCTGAAAACTCTGCTCTCTGCAATAATCTATCTGCACCCCAGTCTTTAACTTCTGCTCTCCATAACAGTCCTTCTGTACCTCAGTCTCCAATCACTGCTCTATACAACAGTCCTTCTGCACCCATGTCTTCAACATCTGCTCTCTGCAAAAGTCCTTCTACACCCTAGTCTTTATACTCTGCTCGCCTACAAGATCCTTCTTCACCCCAGGCTCAAACATCTGTTTCCTACATTAGTCCTTCTGCAACTCAGTCTGGAACCTCTGGTCTCCACAACAGTCCTTCTAAACCCCACTCTATATCTTCTGCTCTCTGCAGCAGTCCTTTTGCACCCCAGTCTCCAACATCTGCTCTCTTCAACAGTCATTCTCCACTCCAGTCCCCAATCTCTGCTCTCTGTAACAGTTTTTCTGTACTGCATTCTCCAACCTCTGCTCTCTCTACGGGTACTTCTGCACCTGAGTCTCGAACCTCTGCTTTCTGTGTCAGTCCTTCTGCACCCAAATCTCCAACCTCTGCTCTGTGTAACTGTGCTTCTTCACCTTAGTCTCCAGTCTTCTCTCTGCTACAGTCCTTCTGGACCCCAATTTCCAGCGTCTACTCTCTGCAACAGTCCTTCTACATCCCAGTCTAAAACCTCTGCTCTCTGCAACAGCCCTTCTGCACCTCAGTCTCTAACCTCTGCTCATGCAACTGTCTTTCTGCACCTAAGTCTCCCACCTCCACCCTCTGTAACAGTTCTTCTGCACTTCAGTATCCAACCTCTGCTCTCTGTAAGATCCTTCTGCAACCCAGTCTCCAAACTCTGCTTTCTGTAACAGTCCTTCATTACCCCAGTCTCCAAACTCTGCTCTCTGTAACGGACCTTCTGCACCCAAGTCTCCAAATACTGCTCTCTACAGCATTCCTTCTGCACACCAGTCTCCAACCTGCGCTTTCTGCAATAATCTTTCTGCACCCCAGTCTCATACCTGTGCTCTCTGCAAAGATCCTTCTGCACACCAGTCTCCAAATTCTGCTCTCTGCAACAGTCCTTGTGAACCCCAGTCTCCAACATCTTCTCTCTGCAAAAGTTCTTCTGTACCTCAGTCTGAAAACTCTGCTCTCTGCAATAATCCATCTGCAGCCCAGTCTCCAAACTCTGCTCTCTGTAACAGTCCTTCTGTACCTCATTCTCCAATCTCTGCTCTATGAAACAGTGCATCTGCACACAAGTCTCCAACATCTGCTCTCTGAAACAGTCCTTCTACACCCAGACTTTAACCTCTGCTGTCTTCAACAGTCCATCTACACCCCAGTCTTTATACTCTGCCAGCCGCAACGATCCTTCTGCAAGCCAGTCTCCAACGTCTGCTCTCTGCAACAGTCCTTCTGTAAATCAGTCTCCAACCTCATTTCTTTGTAAGACCCTTCTGAAACCCAGTCTGCAAACTCTGCTCTCTGTAACAGTACTTCTGCACCCCAGTCTCCAACCTCGTCTCTCTGTAACAGGCCTTGTGCACACCAGTCTCCAAACTCTGCTCTCTGTAAGAGGACTTCTGCACCCCAGTCTCCAACCTCTACTCTCTACAAGGATTTTTCTGGACCCCAGTCTCCAAAATCTGCTCTCTACAACAGTGCTTCTTTCCCCAGTCTCCAACCTCTACTCTCTGCAATATCCTTCTGCACACCAGTCTTAAAATGTTGCTCGCTGTAACAGTACTTCTGCAACCCAGTCTTCAAACTCTGCTCTCTGTAACAATAATTCTACACCTCAGTCTCCAACCACTGCTCTCTGCAACAGTCCTTCTGCACCCCAGTCACCAACCTGGGGTCTCTGCAACAGTCCTTTTGAACCTCAGTCTCCAACCACTACTCTCTGTAACAGTCTTTCTGTACCTGGATCCCCAACATCTGGTCTCTGTTAGATCCTTCTTAAACCCAGTCTCCAAACTCTGTGATCTGTAAAAGTCTTTCTGGTACCCTTCTCCACACTCTGCTCTCCTTTACAGGCCTTCTGCACGCCAGTCTCCAACCTCTGCTCTCTGCAACAGTCTTTTTGCACCTCAGTCTCCAACCTATGCTCTCTGCAGCGATCCTTCTGCACCCTAGTCTCCAACGTCTCCTCTCAACAGTCCTTCTGCACCTCATTCTCCAAATTCTGCTCTCTGCAACAGTCCTTTTTCACCCAAGTCTCCAACCTCTACTCTCTGCAACAGTCCTTCTACACCCCAGTTTTAAACCTCTTCTCTGTGTAACAGTCCTTCTGCACCCCAGTCTCCAACCTCTGCTCTCTGTAACAATCTTTCTGCACCCCAGTCTCCAACCTCTGCTCTTCGTAACAGTCCTTCTGCACTATATACTCCAACCTCTGCTCTCTGTTACAGTCTTTCTATACTGCAGTCTCCAACCTCTGCTCTCTGTAACGGTCCCTCTGTACCCCAATTTCCAAAATCGGCTTTCTGTAACACTCCTTCTGCACCCCAGTCACCAAACTCTGCTCTCTGTAACATTCCTGCTGCACTTCAGTCTCCAAACACTGCTCTCTCTTAAAGTCCTTCTGCACCTCAGTCTGATACCTCTGCTTTCTGCACTATCTTTCTGAACCCCAGTCTCCAATCACTGCTCTCTGTAGCATTCGTCCTGCACCACAGTCACAAACCATTGCTCTCTGTAATATCCTCTGCAACCCAGCCTGATAATTCTTCTCTCTATAACAGTCTTTCTGCAACCCAGTCTCCAACCTCTGCTCTCTGTAGCAGGCCTTATGCACCCGTGTCTCCAAACTCAGCTCTGAAACAATCATTCTGCACGCCAGTCTGCAACCTCTGTTCTCTGTAATGGTCCTTCTGCACCCCAGTCTCACATCTCTGATTTCTGTATCATATTTTTTCACCCCAGTCTCCAACGTCTGCACTGTGTAACAGTCCTTCTGCATCTCAGTCTCCGACCTTTGCTCTCTGCAACAGTGCTTTTACACCCCAGTCTCCAACCTCTGATTTCTGAAACATTCCTTCTGCACCCCAGTCTCCAACCTGTGCTCTCTGTAACAGTCCTTCTGCACCGCAGTCTCCCACCTCTTATCTCTTTAGCGATCCTTCTGCAGCCTAGTCTCCACCTCTGCTCTCTTCACCGATTCTTCTGCAACTCAGTCTCCAATCTATGCTATCTTCAACGATCCTTCTGCACCCCATTCTCCAACCTCTGCTCTCTTTAACTGTTTTTCTGCACCTCAGAATCCAACTTCTGCTCTCTGCAACCGTCCTTCTTCACCCCTGTCTCCAACCTCTGCTCTCTGCAACCATCCTTCTGCACCCCAGTCTCCAACATCTCCTCTCCTTAACACTCCTTCTGCACTGCAGTCTCCAAACTCTGTTCTCTGTAAGGTCGTTCAGCACCCCAGTTTTCAAACTCTGCTCTCTGTAACGTTCCTTCTCCAACCCAGTCTACAACCTCTGCTTTCTTCATCGGTCCTGCTGCAACCCAGTCTCTAACATCTGTTCTCTGCATCAGTCCTTCTACTCCCCAGTCTCCAACCTCTGCTCTCTGAAACAGTCTTACTGTACTGCAGTCTCTAACCTCTTTTTTCTGTAACGGTCATTCTGCACCCCAGTCTCAAACCTCTGCTTTCTGTATAAGTTTTTATGAACCACGGTTTTTAATCTCTACTCTCTGTAATAGTCCTTCTGAACCTCTGTCTTCAACCTCTAAAACTCTGCAACCTTACTTCTGCACCCCATTCACTAACATCTGCTCTATGTAACAGTCCTTCTGCACTCCATTCTCTAACCTCTGCTCTCTGCAACAGTCTTTCTGTACCACAGTCTCCAACCTATGCTCTCTGTAACGGTCCTTCTGCACCCCAGTCTCAACATCTGCTTTCTGTATCAGTAATTCTGCACCCCAGTCTCTAAACTTTGCTCTCTGCAACAGTTCTTCTGAACCCCAGTCTCCAAAATCTGAACTCTGAAACCGTTCTTATATAAACCATTCTCCAACCTCTGCTCTCTGTAACAGTCCTCCTTTATTGCAGTCTCCAAACTCTGCTTTCTGCAACGGTCCTTCTGCACCCCAGTCTCCAACCTCTGCTTTCTGTATCAATCCTTCTGAACACCAGTCTTCAAACTCTGCTCTCTGTAACAGTCCTTCTGAAGCTCAGTCTCCAAATTCGGCTCTCTGCAACAGTCCTTTTGCACCCAAGTCTCCAACACCCTGATTTCTGCAACAGTCCTTCCTTCTCCCATTCTCCAAACTCTGCTATCTGCAACAGTCCTTCTGCACTCCAGTCTCCAACCTCGGCTCTCTGTAAAAATCCTTCTACACCTCTGTCTCCACCTCTGCTATCTGCAATGGTCCTTCTGCACCTCAGTCTCCAACCTCTGCTCTCTGTAAGGTTACTTATACACCCGAGTTTCCAACCTATGCTTTATGTATCAGTCCTTGTGCACCCCAATCTCCAACCTGTGCTCTGTGTAACTGTCCCTCTGCACCTTAGTCTCCAACCCCTGCTCTCTGCTACAGTCTTTCTAGACCCCATTCTCAAACCTCTGCTCTCTGTAACAATCCTTCTCCACCCAAGTCTCAAATCTCTTCTCTCTGCAAAAGTCCTTCTACACCCCAGTCTTCAACCTCTGCTCTGTGTAACAGTCCTTCTGCACTCCAGTCTCCAAACTCTGCTCTCTGTAATAGTCTTTCTGCACCATATTTTTCAACCTCTGCTCTCTGTAACAGTCTTTGTATACCGCAGTCTACAACCTCTGCTCTCTGTAATAGTCCTTTCACACCTCAGTGTGAAACCTCTTCTCTCTGCACGATACTTCTGCACCCAAATCTCCAACCACTGCTCTCTGTAACAGTCGTCCTGCACCTCAGTCACCAACCTCTGCTCTCTGTAAGATCCTTATGCAACCCAGCCTCAAAACTCTGCTCTCTATAACAGTCCTTCTTCAACTCATGGACAAAAGTCAGCTCTTTATAACAGTCCTTCTGCAACCCAGTCTCCAAACTCTGCTCCCTGTTGCAGACATTTTGCACCCCACTCTCCAAACTCTGCTCTCTGAAACAGTCCTTCTGCACGCCAGTATCCAACCTCTGCTCTCTTTAACGGTCCTTCTGCACCCCAGGCTCCCACCTCAGCTTTCTGTATCATAATTCTTCATCCCAATCTCCAACGTCTTCTCTGTGTAACAGTAATTCTTCATCTCAGTCTCCAAACTCTGCTCTCTGCAACAGTCCTTCTGCACCTCAGTCTCAAACTTCTGATTTCTGCAACATTCCTTTTGAACCCCAGTCTTCAACCTGTTCTCTCTGTAACAGTCCTTCTGCTCCCCAGTCTCCCACCTCTGCTCTCTGTAACGATCCTTCTGCAGCCCATTCTCCACCTCTGCTCTCTCAATGATTCTTCTGCAACTCCGTTTCCAACTTCTGCTTTCTTCAACGATCCTTCTGCACCTCACTCTTCAAACTCTGCTCTCTGTAACAGTTTTTTTTGCACCTCAGTCTCCAACCTCTGCTCTCTGCAACCGTCCTTCTGCACCCCAGTCTCCAACCTCTGCTCTCTGCAACGATCCTTCTGCACCCCAGTCTCCAACGTCTCCTCTCCTTAACACTCCTTCTACACTCCAGTCTCCAAACTCTGTTCTCTGTAAGGTCCTTCTGAACCCCAGTTTCCGAACTCTGCTCTCTGTAAAATTCCTTCTCCAACCAAGTCACCAAACTCTGCTTTCTTCACCAGTCCTGCTGAAACCCTGTCTCCAACCTCTGTTCTCTGAAAAAGTCCTTCTGATACCCAATTTCCAATCTCTGCTCTCTGTAACAGTCCTTCTTTACCGCAGTCTCCAACTTATGCACTCTGTAAATGGTGCTTCTCCACCCTAGTCTCCAACCTCTGCATTCTGTATCAGTTCTTCTGCACCAGAGTCTCCAAACTCTGCTCTCTGTTACAGTTCTTCTGCATCTCAGTCTCAAAACTCTGCTTTCTGTAAGATCCTTCTGCAACCAAGTCTCCAAACTCTGCTCTCTGTAACAGTCTTTCTGCACACTAGTCTCGAACCTCTGCTCTCTGTGACAGTCCTTCTTCACCCAAGTCTCCAACCTTTGCTCTCTGCAACAGTCATTCTGAACCACAGTCTCCAACATCTGCTCTCTGCAACAGTCCTTATGCACCTCAGTCTGAAAACTCTGCTCTCTGCAACGATCGTTGTGCACCCCAGTCTCAAAATCTGCTTTATGTAACAGTCCTTCTGCACCTCAGTCTTCAACTTCTGCTCTCTGTAACAGTTTTTCTGCTCCCCAGTCATTAACATCTACTCTCTGAAACAGTCCTTCTACACCCCTGTCCAAATGCAGAAGAATGAGACCTGAACTATCGCTCACCCTGCAAAAAATCAACTCAAAATGGATTAAAGACTCAGGCACTAGACCAGAAATTATGCAATTTCTAGGAAAAAAAAACAAAGTCAATACTCCAACCTACAGGCAGAGGCAATGACTTTCTCAATAGGATGCCAAATCTCAGGAGATAACACCAAAAGTTAGCTAATAGGATGGCATCAAATTAAGAAGGTTCTTCACAGCAATGGAGACAATTAGAATATGAAGAGAGAACCTACGGAAAGGGAGAAAATCATTATGAGGTGCTCTTTTAAAAGAGGATGAATATTCAGAATATTAATAAAGAACTCAAAAAACTTAACATCAAACCTACAATTATTAAATAACCCAATTATCAAATAACCCAATTACCAAATGGGAAACTAAATGAACTAAACAGATACGTCTTAGAAAAAAATATGTGAGTGGCCAACAAATATATGAAAATACTTGCAAGTCAAGACTACCCTGAGATTTCATCTCACTTCAGTGACAAAGGCAACCACCAAGAATACAAATAGAAATGAGTGTGACAAGGAGAGAATTGGAGAGAAAGGAGCACTCTTACCCTGTTGTTGGGCATGTAAATCAGCACAACCACCATAGAAATCGGGATGGAGCCTCCTCAGGAGTAGCCATGGACCACCCTGCGACCCAGCTCTACCTCTGCTTGGTATTTATCACAGCGGATCAAAGTCATCATACTATAATGACACATACATGCCCATGAACCAGGCGAGGTGACATCAGTGGACGAATGAATAAGGAACATCTGATATATGCACACTGGAATTTCATTCAGCCATAAAGAAGAACGAAATTATTTCATGCTGGAAGATGGATGGATCTTCAGAACATTAAGAGAAATAAGCAACTCAGAACGTTAAGGGCCGTATGTTTTTCCTCTGTTAAAGCTAGAGGGGGAAAAGGAAGGAAAGTTGGGAAGGGAGTCTCATCATGAAAGTTTAAGGAAGATCAGTAGAGTCAAGGCACCAGAGGAGGAGGTGAGGAAAAGGGAAATATTGGAATGATATTGGCCAAAGTTCACGGTTATTTTGTGTGCATGTTCAAATATGTGTCAGCAAATCCCACCATTATGGACCACTACAATGCACCAATTAAGTGTGAAAAGAAGAGTTTCACATTACATGGGACAGGCACTATTCTAGGAGGGTGCCCATTTTTTCCCATCTATAAATACCACGATAATTTACCACTGTCAAAAATCTCTACAGATTCAAATGTTCTGATCACTGCTCCACTACATGGCCTCATCTACTTCAGGGTCCCCTTATTCTCACTGAAATCAGAGAGCCCTTTTCAACGATGCCATCTGTTAATGTCTTCCCAGGCTGCCGAAGACAGCGGCTGCGGGTTTCACAAGGATCTGGTGCTGCCTTCTGAACGCATGTCCACGAGGCCTTGGTGAAGGCTGGTGCTCCAGGCCCTCCTCCAGATCCAGCTGTGAGGCCAGGGAAGGGGTCAAATAACACGCCATCTAACACCTTATTTATTTCTGATCACAATCCTCTCCATTATTCCAGGATCATATTGGTCATTGAACTTAAGCAAACACTGAGTCCAGATTTCAGTCCATCAACCAAAGAGAGTCTAATAGCCACTCCCCGTGGCTCAGGAAAATCTTTGGCCCTAACATTTCTGGTTATTACGTCCCTGTGACTGTATTCAAGATGATCCAGCAATATGTCCTGACTTCTTTGGTCTAGAAGACTCAAACAAATTCTCTTATATATTCTTAAGGCTCCTTTTAACAAAATACAGTAAAATATCTACCTTTTATTTTGGTGTGACCCTTATACTCTCCTGGGCTATATTTTATATGCTTACCTGAGGCGTTCTAAGATCAGACTTCAATTAAGAGTCTGGTGACAATGTGGGATGATGGATGAGCATCTTAAAGACAATTGGGCTGGAGATGTGGCTCAAGCAGTAGTGCGCTTGCCTGGCATGCGTTCGGCCCGGGTTCGATCCTCAGCACCACATACCAACAAAGATGTTGTGTCCTCCGAGAACTAGAAAATAAATATTAAAAATTCTCTCTCTCTCTCTCTCTCTCTCTCTCTCTCTATCTATCTCTCTCTCTTTCTCTCCCCCCTCTCCTCTCCTCTCCTCTCCTCACTAACTCTCTCTTAAAAAAAAAAAAAAGAAAACTGCCCAGGTAGAGTCACCATAGGGTCTTCAATTTAGGGAAAGCTATTCTCCTAGGGGTAGGAGGGGCTGCTTCTGACAGCAAAGAGGGTTAATGGAGATTTCAGGGTTCAAGGCTCTGAGATTTGTCTAATTCCACTGGTATTTTGCCATTCTAATTAACAGGGTCTCAATCATTGTGCTATTAATGCCCTAATTTACATAAAAGAGACCTGGAGAAATTGTGGATTTATAATTTTTTTGTACTTCTCCAATTTGGCGAATTGGATGTTTTATTCTGATATTAACCTATATACGTTTCCAAAGAGAAAATATATCTGATGATCTGAACCTAACTTGAAGGAGGAATATAATGCTTGAACCTATCATTTTCTTTCTGTAAGTCTCCCACTCCAGTCAGTAACAGCAGTCTGTAGTCATGTTGTAATGTTCATTCCCACCCTGAAGGTCGATGGTGTTATTCCAAAGCTCAGTTTTGCATAGACATTTGATTTCAGGCCAAGATAACTTAAAGTCTCTGTTGGGTCATTGCTCACCAGGAATTATCAGGTCTCCTTTTCATGGGCTGTGACATCATCAACATATTCAATTCCCTCAGGTCAGACATCCAACCTACCTCCTCAGATCTGTTATTTCAACCATCTCTGATGTAAACCACTATTGTGGTCAGTGCCACCGTGGTCAGGTAGAGATGAAGAACGACTCTTGATATCTTAGGGCAGAGGAAGTTGACAAAGAAAAAAGTTATGAAATGGTTGTGAGATCTGGAAGAAAAAAGAAAAACAGGGCAGGTGACACCACCCCATATATGGAAACCCTAGCTTCCCTGGAAAGAGACGCTCATTCCTCGCTACTGTGACACAAATTCAGGAACAGCTGTCTAAAAGCCTGCACACACAGCTCCTGGCACCAAGGAGATTACTTCCTGCCTCTACAGGGCTGGTTTGCTGCTGCTGCTATGTAATCCTAAACAACCCGCTTTCATCCTTTTCTTTCTTCCTCTCTGCCTAGTGTTATGCTGATCTTGACAGAACCTATTAAAATGGAGGCCTGCAGTCTAGGGAGTGTGGGAAATGAGGTTCTCATAATTTCTGTCCCTCTGGTGTGGGGAGAACACAGAAGAACAGAGATGGTGCTGAACACCCACACAAGGTGTCCAACATACTTGAACCTGAAAGTTGGAAAAGGGTGTTTGTGAAAAGAGAGGAGAGAAAGGAGTCTCAGAGATTTTAAAAGCGGGAGTTGGAGTTGAAGCTCCAGATACAGACTCTCTAACCAGGTGCCTACAAGTCCCTAGGAGGCATCTTTTACAAGATGACTGTATACTCCAATTTGAAGATTAGACTTTGATCATGTAAAGGGATTCACACCCTCTAGCCAGCTTCCTCAAGGCACTCTGGGCTTTGTTGCTCCTTAGGCTGTGAATGACGGGGCTCAACAGGGGGCTCACCACACCGAAGAGCACAGAGACCAGGGTGTTCATGTCCAGCCTTCTCTGGGCCTGTCATAGTGGAAGTTGGCTGTTCCATAGAAGACCACCACGACAGTGAGGAGGGATGCACAGGTAGAGAAGGACTTCCTCCTGCCCTGGGCAGAGGGAATCCCCAGGATGGCCGCCATGATGAGTGCGTAGGAGCCTGCAGTGAAGAGGCAGGGGCTCAGGCCAATGGTGGTACTGACCACGTTAAACGCAAACTTGTTGACAGAGGTGTCTGAGCAGGAGAGCTTCAAGAGCAATGGGGTGTCACAGAAAAATTGGCTGAACTGGTGGGGCCCACACAGAGTGAGTGTGATGGCCAGCACCGTGTGTGTGACCAAATTCACCAGCCCTCACAGCCAGTACCCAGTCACCAGGCCAACACAAACCTTCACACTCATGATGACTGGGTACTGAGGAGGACGGCAGGTTGCCACACAGCACTCATACTGGTCACACAGCCAATAAGAAGCCTTCTGTGCCAGCACTTGTCACCAAAAAGAAGATCTGGGAAAGGCAGCCCTCATAAGAAATGGCCTTCTTCTCCCAGAAGAAGTTCACCAGCAGTACTGGGAGGGTGGTGGATGTTTAGCAGACGTCCAAGAAGCTCAAATTGCTGAGGAAAAAGTACATTGGAGTGTGGAGAGCAGGACTGACCCTGGTGGCCACTATTATGAGCATGTTCCCCAGGAGAGTGGTCAGGTAAATGACCAGAAAGAGCAGAAAGAACCAGCCCTGTAGGTTGGAGTGGTTGGAAAATCCCAAAAAGATGAATTCAGTGACAAATGATTGATTGCTCATTTCCAATGGTATCATAGCTACAAAACAGAGAAAAAGAGACCATGACGAGAATGGACTGAGAGCACCCCAAACAGGCTTGTTAATCTGCAGCAAAGTGGCAAATAATATTGTATACAGAGATGCCTGGACTCTGGAAAGAGACGTACAGGAGTGACTGTAGAGAGAGCATAACTTCTCACAGACTTTTGCATGGGTGCTCTTTTGTAAGAATAAATGGAGACTTGGTCAAAATGCACAACCAGCTATCAACCCCTGTGTCTCATTGAATCTGCAGTATCTCCATCCTAACATTGTGCTTCACTGTGATGAATTTTTTTTTGTATGTCTGTTATTTCAAGTAATAAGTTTTCATTGTGGAAAAATGAGGGAAATGCAGAAAGTTATTCAGAAGAATAGAACAGGTCACAAAATCAAAGCTCTTTTTTCATTCATCCCATTCTACCTCTATCTATCTTTAAAATATCCAAAGCAAAATTTCCCAATATTGTTGTACTCTATTTAGTTGTTTGCCTTGTAATCTTAATTTCCTAACATGAAATTAAGTTAATATCTCCCTTTTTATTGAATATGGAAACCTTCTTTTCCATTTACTATCATAAATATTCGAATAGAATCTTTCATACATATGTATCTGTGATCATCTCTGATTATTTCTTAAAAGTAAAATTATACGTCACCTGCTTTTAAATACATTGATCTATTTTTTTTTCAGTAGAAACTTTTATTTTTTTAAGTTTTATAAGATACAAAAAATTTTGACAATTGATATATACTTAGGTATTTTTCTTCTTTTGTATTATAAGATTTACCTCACCAAACATTACATTTCCTGAAAAAAAATCATTGATACAATTACTGATTTTCTATTATGTTACCCATGCTAATCCGTGATCCATTTTTTTAACTAAAATTTCTTTTACTTTTTCAATCTTAAATAAAAAATATTATAATAAAACAGTAGGCTCTTTGTCCAGATAGATGTGGATTGAAATCCATCTGTTGTTTACTAGATGTTGTTTGTAAAAAGTCAGCTCATCTCTATTCCTCAGTTTGTTCCTTGCTTAGGATATTAATGATGTCTATTTCACAACTGCTGAAAGAAGTTTTGACATAATATAAGCTATGTGTCTGGCACATCACATTTACTCAATGCCTTTTATCAAGTTAGAAAATGTCTATCCATTTTTTTTCTACTAGTTTTTTTTTTTTTTTTTTTTTTTTTTTTGGTGTATGTGTGCTGGGTTTGGAATTCAGAGCCGTATGCATACTAAGCATTCACTCTACCACTGGACTTTGCCCCTAGTTTTATTTAGTTATACTTTTTATCATAAATAGATACTGAATTTTCTTATTTTCTCTGAATTTATTGAAATGATATATTTTTTTTTTATTTAGTCTGTTACTATGGAAATTCGGTTGATTGAATTTTTGAATATTGAACCAGCCTTGGATTCTGGGATTTATCTCAATTGACTGTAATGTTATCCTTATTCTATATGGCTGAGTTCAGTTTGTTAATATTGTTCCCTGCTTCCTTTTGTGTATTCTATTTTCGCTGTTCTCCAGAGATAATCTATTTCTTGAAGAATTCTCAGCTGTATTTTCAGTCAATGCATGTTAGTGGACTAGTCGAAACAGAAAAGGGATTTCTGAAGTTTCCAGGAAGCCCTGCCTTAGGTACTGTAAACTCAGTCACAGAAATATGGCCTTCACAGTGACCCACTTTCTAGCAATATGGCTGAGCCTAGTTCTTATTCCTCCTGACGTTAGACATTTCAGTCTGTTCCTTTACATAGCTGCAAAGGTTTTCCGTTGAGGGTCTTAAAGTAACAGTTTCTGTTACTATTGCCCCTGAAGATTACAGCTTTTGTTCTATGCAAAAAATCAGGAAATGGGTCTAGGAGGAGTTTTGGCTGCTGTTGCTGTTCTTTGTTCCTCCACCTATCCAATAAATGATACCGTTAAAGACACTTTCTCAGAATACTTTTCTATCTTCCTGGGAACATTTGGTGGAATCCATGGAGAAAAAGAAAAAAAAAAACAAACATCTTATGTCTATAGCCCTCTGGGTCTTTATGCTCTTAAACCAGTCTATACAAAGTCTTTAGCAATCCATTAAGTATTTTTTATTTGACTTTTTTTAATAAATAAACTCCTATGTATCTAGTGGGTTCTCCCATAGTTAAAAAAATGCCTGGATTATTTTGGTTGCTTATCTCTCCCCAGACTTCTGTTAGTTGTTTGCCTTACAATAATCATCCCTAATAAAATCAAGGAAAGTCATTAATTTGCATTTTCTTCTGCTCTTTTTGGTTATTATAATGATGAAAACAACATGCTTTTTAGCTATTTCGATAGATACTCAAGGTGAAATTTGAAGTCTATACACTTACTTTTCAAAAATATTTAGTAATTTCTAATTTAGTTAAATATGTAGTTATTCTATTCAAAACAATCTCATTCCAAGTATATTTCCAAGGAAATTAATGCACAGTTCACAAAAATTCTTGTGTAAAAATTCATAATAACTCAAACAAATATTATGTCTTCAGCAGAAGGACAGAAGACAAATCACGCTTTATCATGCAGTAGAATAATTCAGTTACTTTAGAAACACAAATACTGGAACATTAATAACATTGACAAATATAAAAAAAAAAAATTTCTGAGTGTAAAAAGCCAGATACAAAATATATACTGTATGTTTCCTTTAAATAAACTTCAAAAATTAGCAAAACAGCTATAATGGTCAAGTAATAATGGTGGTCTTTTTTTTTTTTTTTTGGTGCTAAGGGGTGATATCAGTTGAAGCATGAAGGAATTTTCTAAAGTGATAGAAACGTTTTGTGTCCTGATTTTTTGTAGTTCATATATATATAAAATATTATAAATCTGTACACTTTAGATCTGTGCATTCTTTGAGTACAAATTATAGTTCAATTTTTTAAAAATAGCCTTATTTTAAAAATAAGTAATTAATGGGGAAAAGTGGTACCTACCTGTAATCCCAGTTACTTGAGAGACTAAGGCAGGAGGATCATAAATTTGAAACTCTGCAAGGCGTTCCGCCCCAAATAATTGAAAAGGCTGGGGATATATCTTCATGGTAGAGTGCCACTAGGTTCAATCCCCAGTACTGCAGTAAGTAAGTAAGTAAGTAAGTAAGTAAATTGATAAATAGAAGTGAAAGCATTTTTTCAAGATGATTTTTAACTCAGGATTGGTTGGAACCACATCTAAATATTTTTTTTAGGTCTCTAAGCGGTTAAGTATTTTCTCCCATTTTTTTTGCATTTCTCTACTTCTTTTTTTTACCACAGTGATAGTCCAGGACATATCACATTTTACAAGTGACATCAGTTGTTTCCTGATCACGATCTGTTTGAAGCAGTGAATGTGATTGGTGGGTGAATTCGGTCTGTATCACAGATAAAAAGCTTTGCTCACCATGATAGATGGGCGTGTGCATGTGTGTGTGTGTGTGTGTGTGTGTGTGTGTGTGTGTGTGTTATTGGTTGTGGGATTGGTCTTGACTGAGAACACTGTCTTATAGTTAGTGGGATTGCAAGTTGGCATCTCAGGAAACATTGATGGCAGACATCTCAAAGAATATAGCAGGAATCTGCCATCTAAGGCTCAGCAAGCTCAGAACACTTGGTTATCCTAATTGGTATAAATGGAAAGACCCTCACTATTGAGCTTCTCTGAGAGCTGCATCACACTGGGGCGGGAGGAGGGAGCCCATTTCCATAGAGATGAACCCTGTTTCTATGGAGACTCCAGCTAGGCTTCAAGGGGCTGGTGGGATAGTACCAGTGAATGCTGCCAAGCCCTGGGTCATTCTGAGGAGCCTGCTACTTCAGGGGAGGTGGCAGGGTATCAGCCTATGAGGCCGGGATAAGGCTTTGTAAAGCTGTGTCAGGCCTGATTTCTAAGCAAGGTACTTGGCAATAGAAACCTCAGAAAACGTTCAAACCCCCACCATGCCATGGGCCACCAGAGAGCCCAGGTGTGTCTCTGGAAGACAGGCTTGGGTATGAGCATGGACATCAATGATTGCAGAGAATCAACAATAGGGGACCATAAATCTCTTTCAGGTGAGTGCAGACTGAAAACAGGGACATATAGAGGGATAAAGACTGGGTTTTAGAAAATCATCAGATCTCTAGGTCTAGAGAAGGGGTCGATAACTGTGAAACCAGGTTACCCAGGTTTTAGACACACCTGTTTAGTTTAAAACAGTGATCTGAGTGCTAAAACAAGATAAAAATGAAGTGGTCTGTATCTGAAGACGTGCTGTGTTGAAGGTGGGAGAAAATCTCTGAAGCCCTCATGAAGAAGGATATGGAGAACTTTAAAGTCCTAGTTAAAGAGGACACAGTAAAGACAACAAATCAGTTTGGGCAGGTTGGCTAGCTGGTGGGATCACTCAGGAAATCAGAAATATGTGAGGAATAGCAGATGTAGAGGAGGCTTTGGTTGATTTGATTTGAGTAATGTTGAATGTGAATTATCTGTGGGATAATCACGTGGAAATGCCCTTCACAGACAGCCTAGAACTGCAGGTGTGGATTTGGGAGTCATTGTCTTGAAGGCAACTGTTACAGCAAAGGGTGAATATGAAATCCCCCAGGATAATAGAGAAAGTAGAGAAGGAAATAGAGAAAGTAGGAATTCTTGTGATACTTGGTGTTCACGAAAATTGTAGTAAAAATTTATCAAGAAATGACTAAAAACACCACACTATCAAGTTCAGTTGTAGGTGTTGCTTTCTCTAAATAATTTCCCTAAACAAGAGGTTACCTTATTAGCATTGATTTACAATAAATCAACTTTGAAATGGAGCTGGAAGCTACATGTACTTGACATTTCTTACGTTCTCTGTTTTCTCTATCAACTACCTGGATGAACTTCAAGTCATTTAGAAATCAGTGACATGTACTTTCTTTTAACTCCCCGTATCAAAAAGATCAATATGACAATCTCTTTTATAGGTAGATATCTAGATGTTTTAAAAAAAATTCCACATAGAAGGCAGTTCCAGCAGATTTTACTATGGGAAATTGGTACATGGTCTGTGAATGTGTAAAAGGGAAAACTAAACGTAAATGTTCAGGGATTTAAAAATACAATCTCTGAAGTTGTGCATACTGCTATTGTAAAGGTCTTAAATATAAAGGTCAGTTCAGGAGGGACAATTTCATGAGGCATTAATAAAATCTCCCAATGTATGTTTATATAATTTTATCTACATATAAGTTTTTCATTGGTTTTACTGGCTAATTTCTTGTAGGTCAAGGGTGTGGGGTAGGGTGAAGGATGATACCCAAACAATTTTCCTTATCCTCTATGCATTTTATTAATGTAGGGCATTAGATTGAATCATCATCATGGTCACCATTAGAATCCATTATTAACAATCATAACTCATGAATGACACTTTGTGACACAATATGTACTTGCTCCTTAGAATTTATATAATGCAGCATAGGAATTAGATCAACTTAATAGTAAACCCTCTGCTCTGCAATAATAATAACCATAATCATCATAATCATCTAGGGCATATTTCATAGAAAAACAATTTGAGTGTGAGTCTTCTTAGATTGCTTCAATACACATAAATGCCTGACTTTAAAAACCTTGTTTAATGTAGTTTAAAAGTGGCATGTTTTCTGTAAAAATTAGTTTGAATTTCGGATAATCCATTCTATCAAAACTCAGTGAATTTTTTTGAATTGATGA
>NW_027524195.1:0-34884 GCF_052094955.1 Ictidomys tridecemlineatus | reverse complement strand
CCAATACAGGAGGACTATTACAGAGACAAGAGGTTGGAGATTGGGGTGTAGAAGAACTGTTTCAGAGTGCAGATGTTGGAGACTGGGGTGCAGAAGAACTGTTGCAGAGAGCAGAGTTTAGAGATTGAGGTGCAGAAGAACTGTTGCAGAGAGCAGCGGTTGGAGACTGCGGTGCAGAAAGAATGTTACAGAGAGCAATGTTTGGAGATAGAGGTACAGAATTACTGATACAGAAAGCAGAGGTTGGAGACTGGGGTGCAGAAGGACCGTTACAGAGAGCAGAGGTTGCAGACAGGGGTGCAGAAGGACTGTTGAGGAGAGGAGACGTTGGAGATTTGGTGCAGAAGAATCGTTGCAGAGAGCAGAGTTTAGAGACTGTGGTGCAAAAAGACTGTTACAGAGAGTAGAGGTTGGAGATTGGGGTGCAAAAAACCTGTTACAGAAAGCAGAGTTTGGAATCTTGGGTGCAGAATAACTGTTACAGAGAGAAGAGTTTTTAGACAAGGTTGCAGAAGGAACTTACAGAGAGCAGAGATTGTACACCTAGGTGCAGCAGGACTGTTACAGAGAGCAGAGATTGGAGGGCTGGGTGCAGAAGGCCTGTTATGGAGAACAGAGTTTGGAGACTGGGGTGCAGAAGGACCATTACAAAGAGCAGAGTTTGGAGACTCCAATACAGGAGGACTATTACAAAGACAAGAGGTTGGAGATTGGGGTGTAGAAGAACTGTTGCAGAGAGCAGAGTTTAGAGATTGGGGTGCAGAAGAACTGTTGCAGAGAGCAGCGGTTGGAGACTGCGGTGCAGAAAGAATGTTACAGAGAGCAAAGTTTGGAGATAGAGGTACAGAATTACTGATACAGAAAGAATAGGTTGGAGAATGGGGTGCAGAAGGACCGTTACAGAGAGCAGAGGTTGCAGACAGGGGTGCAGAAGGACTGTTGAGGAGAGGAGACGTTGGAGATTGTGTGCAGAAGAATCGTTGCAGAGAGCAGAGTTTGGAGACTGAGGTGCAAAAAGACTGTTACAGAGAGTAGAGGTTGGAGATTGGGGTGCAAAAGGCCAGTTACAGACAGCAGAGTTTGGAATCTGGGGTGCAGAATAACTGTTACAGAGAGCAGAGTTTTTAGACAAGGTTGCAGAAGGAACTTACAGAGAGCAGAGATTGTAGACCTAGGTGCAGCAGGACTGTTACAGAGAGCAGAGATTGGAGGCCTGGGTGCAAAAGGCCTGTTACGGAGAGCAGAGTTGGAGACTGGGGTGCAGAAGGACTGACACAGAGGGCAGAGTTTTTAGACTGTGTTGCAGAAGGATCTAACAGAGAGCAGATGTTGGAGACTGAGGTGTAGAATGATCATTGCAGAGAGAAGAGTTTGGAAACTGGGGTGCTGAAGGCCTGTTACAGAGAGCAGAGTTTGGAGACTAAGGTGCATAGAGCCTGTTAAAGAGAGCAGAGTTTGAAGACTGGGGTGCAGAAGGATTATTATAGAGAGCAGAGTTAGGATCCTGGGTGGCGGAAGGATCTTACAGAGAGCAGAGTTTTTAGACTGAGGTGAAGGAGGACTGTTACAGAGAGCAGTGGTAGGAGACTGGGGTGCAGAAGGATCGTGCAGACAGAAGAGGTTTGAGACTGAGGTATAGAAGGACTTTTACAAAGAACAGAGGTTGGAGACTGAGGTGCAGAAGGACTGTTACAGGAACAAATTTTGGAGACTGTGTTGCAGAAGGATCTTACATAGAGCAGAGTTTGGACACTGAGGTGCAGAAGGACTGTTACAGAGAGCAAAGGTTGGAGTTTGGGGTGCAGAAGGATTGTTGTAGAAAGCAAAATTTTCAGACTAAGGTTAAGAAGGACTTTTGCAGAGAGCAGATTTTGGTGACTGGGGTGCAGAAAGATGGTTACAGATAGCAGAAGTCAGAGACTGGTGTGCAGAACAACTGCATCAGAGAGCAGAGGTTGGAGACTGGGGTTCAGAAGGCCTGTTACAGAGAGCAGAGTTCTGAGACTGGGGTGAAGAAGAACGTTTGCAGAGAGCAGAGTTTTTTATACTGGGTTTAAAAGGATCTTAAAGAGAGCAGAGGTTTGAGACTGAGGTGCAGAAAGACTGTTGCAGAGAGCAGATGTTGGAGACTGCAGTACAGAAGGACTGTTGCAGAGAGCTGAGGTTGGAGACTAGGGTACACAAAAACTTTTTCAGAGAGCAGATGTTGGAGACTGTTGTTCAAAAGGACTGTTACAGAGAGCAGAAGTTGGAGAATGAGGTACAGACAGACTTTTGCAGAGAGCAGAGTTTGGAGACTGAGGTTCAGATGGACGAATAATGAAAGCAAAGGTTGGAGAGTGGCGTGCAAAAGGAACTTTACAGAGATCAGAGTTTGGAGACTCTGTTACAGAAGAACTATTACAGAGAGCAGAGTTTGGACACTGAAGCAGAAGGACTGTTGCGGAGTACAGAGGTAGGAGACTGGGGTGCTACAGGACCATTGCAGAAAGCAGAGGTTGGAGACTGGCGTGGAGAAGAAATATTACAGAGAGCAGATTTTGGAAACTGGGGTGTAGAATGATCTTACAGAGACCAGAGGTTGGAGACTGAGTTTCAGATGGATCATTGTAGAGAACAGAGGTTGGAGACTGGGGTGAAGAAGGATCATTGCAGTCAGCAGAGTTTTCAGACTGAGATGCAGAATAACAGTTACATAGAGCAGAGGTTGAAGAATGAGGTGAAGAAGGACAGTTACAGAGAGCAGATGTGGGAGACAGGGGTGCAGGACTGATACAGAGCAGAAGTTGGAGACTGAGATACAGAAGGACTGTTTCAGAGAGCAGATGTTGGAGTCTAGGGTGCAGAAAAATTATTGCAGCGAGCAAGTTTTCAGACTGAGGTACAGAAGAACTGTTGAAGAGAGCAGATGTTGGAGATTGGGGTGCACAAGGACTGTTGCAGCGAGCAGAGGTTGAAGACTGGGGTGCAGAAGGATCGTTGCAGAGAGCAGAGGTTGGAGACTGGGGTGCAGAAGGCCTTTTACAGAGAGCAGAGTTTGGAAACTGAGGTGCATTAGGACTGTTTCAGAGAGCAGAGATTGGAGACTGGGGTGCAGAAGGACTGTTGCAGAGCAGATTATGGAGACTAGGGTGTAGAAGGACTATTACAGAGAGCAGAGGTAGTAGACTGGAATGCAGAAGCATCATACAGAAAGCAGAGTTTGGAGACTGAGGTGCAGAAGGACTGTTGCAGAGAGCAGAGATTTGAGACTGGGGTCCAGAAGGACTTATACAGAGGGCAGAGTTGGGAGACTGGGGTGCAGAAGCATCTTACAGCAAGCGAAGTTTGGAGACTGAGGTGCAGAAAGACTGTTATAAAGAGCAGAGTTTGGAGACTGGGAAGCAGAAGGACTGTTGCAGAGTACAGAGGTTTAAGACTGGGGTGCAGCAGGACCGTTGCAGAAAGCAGAGGTTGAAGACTGGCGTGGAGAAGGAATATTACATAGAGCAGATTTTGGAAACTGGAGTGCAGAAAGATTTTTCAGAGAGCAGAGGTTGAAAACTGAGTTGCAGAAGGATCGTTGCAGAGAATTGATGTTGGATACTGGGGTGCATCAGGATTGTTTAGAGAGCAGATGTTGGAGACTGGGGTGCAGAAGGACTCTTGTAGAGAGCAGAGTTTGAAGTCTGAGGTGGAGAAGGACTGCCACAGAGAAAGCGGTTGGAGACTGGGGTACAGAAGGATTGTCGCAGAGAGCAGAGGTTTAAGATTGAGGTACAGAAAGATCGTTACAGAGAGCAGAGGTGGAGACTTGGCTGCAGAAGGACTGTTACACAGAGCACACGTTCCAGACTGGGGTGCAGAAGAAATGTTGCAGAGAGCAGCGGTTTGACACTGGGGTGCATAAAGACTGTTGCAGAGAGCAGAGTTGGATATGAGGTGCAGAAGGACTGCTACAGAGAGCAGAGAATTTATACTGGGGAGCAGAAGGACTGATACAGAAAGCAGAGGTGGAGACTGGTGTGCAGAAGGACTGCTACAAAGAGCAGAATTTGCAGAATGCGGTACAGAAGGACTGTTACAGAGAGCAGAGGTTGGAAACTGCGGTGCAGAAGGAGTGTGGCAAAGAACAGAGGTTGGAGAATGAGGTGCAGAAAGACTGTTACAGAAAGCAGAGTTTTTAGACAATGTTACAGAAGGATCTTACAGAGAGCAGAGTTTGTAGACCGAGGTGCAGCAGGACTTAAAGAGAGCAGAGGTTGGAGAATGGGGTTCAGAAGGCCTGTTATGGAGAGCAGAGTTTGGAGAAGGGCTCCAGAAGGACTGTAACTGATGGCAGAGTTTGGAGACTTGGTTGCAGAAGGATTTTCCAGAGAGCAGATGTTGGAGACTGAGGTGCAGATGGACTGTTACAGAGAGTAGAGTTTGGAGACTGAGTTTCAGAAGGATTGTTGCATAGAACAGAGGTTGGAGACTGGGGTACAGAATGATCGTTGCAGTCAGCAGAGTTTCCAGACTGAGATGCAGAAGGACTCTTACACAGAGCAGAGGTTGAAGACTGAGGTGAAGTAGGACACTTACAGAGAGCAGATGTGGAAGACAGGAGGGCAGGACTGATACAGAGCAGAAGTTGGAGACTGAGATACAGAAGGACTGTTAGAGAGAGCAGAGGTTGGAGACTCGGGTGCAGAAGGATAATTGCAGAGAGCAGAGTTTTCAGACTGAGGTACAGAAGAACTGTTGCAGAGAACAGATATTGGAGATTGGGGTGCACAAGGACTGTTTCAGCAAGAAGAGATTGGAGACTGGGGTGCAGAGGGATGGTTCCAGAGAGCAGAGGTTTTAAAGCGGGGTGCAGAAGGACTGTTACAGAGAGTATAGATTGGAGACTGGGGTGCAGAAGGACTGTTGCAGAGATCAGAGAATGGAGAGTGGGTTGGAGAAGGATTGTTGCAGAGAGCAGATTTTGGAGACTGGGGTGCAGAAGGAATGTTGCACAGAGCAGTATTTGGAGACTGGGGTGAATATGGACTATTGCAGACAGCAGAGGTTGCATACTGAAGTGCAGAAGGACTGATACAGACAGCAGAGTTTCAAGAATGTGGTGCAGAAGGACTGATACAGAAAGCAGAGGTTGAAGAATGTGGTGCAGATGGACCCTTAAAGAGAACAGAGGTTGGAGACTGCGATACAGAAGGACTGTTACAGAGAGCAGAGGTTTTAGACTGGGGTGCAGAATAACTGTTGTATAGATCAAAGTTTGGAGACTTCGGTGCAGAAGGACCATTGAAGAAAGCAGAGGTTGAAGACTGGGTTTCAGAAGGATCTTACAGAGAGCAGAGTTTGGACACAGAGGTGCAGAACGACTATTGCAAAGAGAACAGGTAGGAGATTGGGGCACAGAAGGACTTTTACAGAGAACAGAGGTTGGAGTTTGAGGTGCAGAAGGACTCTTACAGAGAGCAGGGGTCGGAGACTGGGGTGCAGAATGACTAATACATAACGCAGAGTTTGTAGACTCGGGTGTGTAAGGACCGTTACAGAGAGCAGAGGTTGGAGATTGCAGTACAGAAGGACTGTTACAGAGAGCAGAGGTTAGAGACAGATGTGCAAAATTATCTTACAGAGAGCATAGGTTGTAGATTGGGGTGCAGAAGGATTGTTGAAGAGCAGATCATGGAGACAAGGGTGTAGAAGGACTGTTACAGAGAGCAGAGGTTGTAGACTGGGGTGCAGAAGCATCATACAGAGAGCAGAGTTTGGAGACTGAGGTGCAGAAGGACTGTTGCAGAGAGCAGAGATTGGAGACTGGGGTGCAGAAGGACTGATACGGAGGGCAGAGTTTGGAGACTGGTGTTCAGAAGCATCTTACAGTGAGCGAAGTATGGAGACTGAGGTGCAGAAAGACTGTGGCAAAGAGCAGAGGTAGGAGACTAGGGTGCAGAATGACTGTTAAAGAGAGCAGAGATTGGTGACTTGGGTGCAGAAGGCCTGTTACAGAGAGAAGAAGTTGGAGACTGGAGTGCAGAAGGCCTTTGACAGAGAGCATAGATTGGAGACTGGGGTGCAGGACAGTTGCAGAGAAGAAAAGTTGGAGACTAAGGTGCATAAGGACCGTTGCTGAGAGAAGAGGTTGGACTGATGTGCAGAAGGACTTTTACAGAGAGCACAGGTAGAAGACTGGGGTGCAAAATGAATGTTTCAAGAACAGAGGTTGGAGATTGGGGTGCAGGAGGACTGTTACAGCAAGCAGAGTTTAGAGACTGAGGTGCACAAAGACTGTTAAAGAGAGTAGAGGTTGGAGAGTGTGTTCAGAAGGATTTATTGAGAAAGCAGATGTTGGAGACTGGGGTTCAGAAGGACGGATAAAGAGAGCAGAGTTTGGAGACTCAAGTTAAGAAGGACTGCTACAGAGTGCAGAGGTTGGAGAATGGGGTGCAGAAGGAGTGTTGCAGAGAACAGAGGTTGGAGACTGGGTGCAGAAGCACCTTTGCAGAGAGCAGAGGTTGAAGACTGAAGTGCAGAATTATTGTTACAGAAAGCAGAGTTCTGAGACTGGGGTGCAGAAAGACTGTTTCAGTGAGCATAGTTTGCAGACTGGTTTTCAGAAGGGTCTCACAGAAAGAAGAGGTTGGAGACTGATGTACAGAAGGACTGTTACAGCGAGCAGAGTTAGAAGACTGGGGTGCAGAAGAATTGTGGCAGAGAGCAGAGTTTTTAGACTGAGGTACAGAAAAACTGTTGCAGAGAGCAGATATTGGAAACTTTGTGAAAAAAGACTGTTGCAGCGAGCACAGGTTGGAGACAGGGTGCAGAAGGATCGTTGCAGAGAGCAGAGGTTGGATACTGGGGTGCAGAAGGACTGACAAAGACAGAAGAGGTTGGAGACTAGGGTGCAGAAGGCCTGTTACAGAGAGCAGAGTTTGGAGACTGGGGTGCAGAAGTACTGTTACAGAGACCAGAGTTTGGAGACTGGGTTGCAGAAGGTTCTTACAGAGATCAGAGTTTGGAGAATGAGGTGCAGATGCACTGGTGCAGAGAGTAGAGTTTGGAGACCTAGCTGCAGAAGGACCGTTGCAGACAGCAGAGCTTGGAGACTCAGGTGCAGAATGATTGATAAAGAGAGCAGAGGTTGGAGACTGGGGTGCAGAAGGACTGTTGCAGAGAGCAGAGGTTTTAGACTGGAGTGTAGAAGGACTGTTGCAGAGAGTAGAGGTTGCAGATTGGGGTGAAGAAGGACTGTAGCAGAGAGCACATGTTGGAGACTAAGGTGCAGATGGACAGATACACAGAACAAAGGTTGGAGACTCGGGTGCAGAAGGACTAAGACAGAAATCAGAGCTTGGAGACTCATGTGCAGAAGGACCCTTACAAAGAGCAGTGGTTGGAGACTGCAGTACAGAAGGACTGTTAAAAAGAGCAAAGGTTGGAGAATGGGGTGGAGAAGAACTGTTGCAGAGAGCAGATGTTGAAGACAGGTGTGCAAAAAAACTGTTGCAGAGAGCATAGGATGGAGACTCGGGTTCAAGAGGTTGCAGACTGAGTTGCAGACTGAGTTGCAGAAAGACTGATACAAAGGGCATAGTTTGGAGACTGTGGTTCAAAACTACTGACACAGAAAGCAGAGTTTTGATACTGGAGTACATATGGACACTTACAGATAAAAGAATTTGGAGGCTGCGGTACAGAAGGACTGTTACAGAGAGCATGGGTTCGAGACTGGGGTGAAGAAGGATCATTGGGGTGAGCACAGTATGCAGACTGGGTTGATAAAAGACTGTTGCAGAGAGCAGAGGTTGGAGACTGGCGTGTAGAAGGACTGTTGCAGAGAGCAGACTTTGGAGACTGGGGTGCAGAAGGACTGTTGCATAAAGCAGAGTTTGGAGACTGCATTACAGAAGGACTGTTACAGAGAGCAGAGGTTGGAGACAGGTGTGAAGAATTATCTTACAGAGAGCATAATTTGGAGACTTGGGTGCAGAAGGACTGTTGCATAGCAGATTATGGAGACTAAGGTGTAGATGGACTGTTTCCGAGAGCAGAGGTTGTAGACTGGGGTGCAGAAGCATCATACAAAGAGCAGAGTTTGGAGACTGAGGTGATGAAGCACTGTTGCAGAGAGCAGAGATTGGAGACTGGGGTGCAGAAGGACTAATACAGAGGGCAGAGTTTGGAGACTGGGGTGCAGAAGCAACATACAGCGAGCGATTTACGGAAACTTGGTGGAGGAAGACTGTTGCAGAGAGCAGACATTGGAGACTGGGGTGCAGAAGGCCTGCTACAGAGAGCAGAGGTTGGAGACTGCAGAACAGAAGGACTGTAACAGAGAGCAGATGTTGCAGACTGTGGTGCAAAATGACTGTTGCAGAGAACAGAACTTAAAGACTGGGGTGCATAAGGACCATTGCTGAGAGAAGAGGTTGGAGACTGATGTGCAGAAGGATTGTTACAGAGAGCATAGGTTGGAGACTGAGGTGCAGAAGGACTTTTACAGAGAGTAGAGTTTAGAGACATGGGTGCAGAAGGACTGATACAGAGAGCAGAGGTTGGAGACTGGGGTACAGAAGGAATGTTGCAGAGTGCAGAGTATTAAACTGGCGTGCAGAAGGACTGTTGCAGAGAGCAGAGTTTGGAGACGGGGTGCAGAAGAACTGTTACAGAGAGCAGAGGTTGAAGCCTGTGGTGCAGAAGGACTGATACAGAAAGCAGAGTTTGGAGACGGGGATGAAGAAGGACCGTTACAGAGATCAGAGGTTGGATACAGGTGTGCAGAAGGATCTTACAGGGAGCAGAGGTTTGAGAATTGGGTGTAGAAGCAGTGTTGCAGAGAGCAGAGATGGAGACTGGGGTGCAGAAGGACTGTTGTAGAGAGCAGAGGTTAAAAACTGTGGTGCAGAAGGACTGTTACAGAGAGCAGAGTTTAGACACTGGGGTGAAGAAGAATCGTTTCAGAGAGCAGAGATTGAAGAGTCGTGTGCAGAAGGACTGTTACAAAGAGCAGAGGTTGGAGACTGGGGTGCAGACGGACTGTTGCAGAGAGCAGAGGTTGGAGATTTTTGTGCAGAAGGACTGTTCCAGAGAGGAGATGTTGGAGACTGGGGTGCAGAAAACCTGTTACAGAGAGCTGAGTTTGGAGAAGGGGTGCAGAAGGACTGTTATAGAGAGCAGATTTTGGAGATTGGTTTGCAAAAGTATCTTCCAGAGAGTAGAGGTTGGATACTGAGATGCATAAGGACTGTTACAGAGAGTAGATGTTGGATACTGAGGTGCAGATTGACAATTGCAGAAAGAAGAGTTTGAAGACTGAGGTGCAGAAGGACTGTTACAGAGAGCAGAGGTTGGAGACTGAGGTGCAGAAGGACTGATACAGAAAGCAGGGTTTAGAGACTGGGGTGCAGAAGGACCATTACAGAGAGCAGAGGTTGGGGACTGCGGTGCAGAAGAACTGTTACAGAGAGCAGAGGTTGGAGATTGGGGTGCAGAAAGACTGTTGTACAGAGCAGACTTAGGAGACTGGGGTGCAGAAGGATTGCTGCAGGGAGGAGAGGTTGAAGACTGAGGTTCAGAAAGACTGTTATAGAGAGCAGAGGTTGGAGACTGGGGTGCAGAAGGACTGTTTCAGAGAACAGAGGTTTGCGACTGAGGTGCACAAGGTCCGATGAAGATAGCAGAGGTTGGAGACTTGGGTGCAGAAGGATCTTACAGAGAGCAGAGGTTGGAGACTGAAGTGCAGAAAGACTGTTGTAGAGAGCAGACGTAGGAGACTGGGGTGCAGAAGGATTGTTGCAGAGAGCTGAGATTGGAGACTGGGGTGCAAAAAGACTTTCACAAAGAGCAGAGATTGGAGACTGGGGAGTGGAAGAACTGTTACTGAGAGTAGAGTTAGGACACTGGGGTAAAGAAGCATATTACAGCGAGAAGAGGTTGGAGAGTGGGGTGAAGAAGGACCTTTGCAGAGAGCAGAATTTGGAGACTGGGGTTCAGAAGGATTGTTACAGAGAACAGAGTTTGGATACTGAGGTGCAGAAGGACTGTTGCATAGAGCAGAAGTTGGAGATTTGGGTGCAGAAGGACCTTTGCAGAAAGAAGAAGTTGGAGACTGAGGTGAAGAAGGACTGTTACAGAGAGCAGAGGATTGAGATAGAGGTGCAGAAGGAATGATACCGAAAGGAGAGTTTGGAGACTGGGGTACAGGAGGACCATTACAGAGAGAAGCGGTTGGAGTCTGCAGTACAGAAGGACTGTTACAGAGAGGAGAGGATGGAGACTGGGGTGCAGAAAAACTGTTGCATGGTTTAGATGATGACGACTGGGGTTCAGTAGGACTGTAGCAGAGAGCAGACGTTGGAGACTGTTGTGCAGAAGGACTGATACAGAAAGCAGTGTTTGGAGACTGGGGTGCAGAAAAACCGTTACAGGGAGCAGAGTTTGGAGACTGCGGTACAGAAGGACTGTTACAGAGAGCAGAGTTTGGAGACTTGGGTGCAGAAGGACTGATACAGAGAGCAGAGGTTGGAGACTGGGGTACAGAAGGAATGTTGCAGAGTGCAGAGTTTTAAACTGGCGTGCAGAAAGACTGTTGCAGAGAGAAGAGGTTGGAGATGGGGTGCAGAATGACTGTTACAGAGAGCAGAGTTTGGAGACTGAGGTGCAGAAGGACTGATACAGAAAGCAGGGTTTAGAGACTGGGGTGCAGAAGGACCATTACAGAGAGCAGAGGTTGGGGACTACGGTGCAGAAGAACTGTTACAGAGAGCAGAAGTTGGAGATTGAGGTGCAGAAGGACTGTTGTAGAGAGCAGATGTAGAAGACTGGGGTGCAGAAGGATTGTTGCAGAGAGCAGAGGTTGGAGACTGAGGTGCAGAAGGACTGTTACAGAGAACAGAGACTGTTGTGCAGAAGGGCTGATACAGAAAGCAGTGTTTGGAGACTGGGGTGCAGAAAAACCGTTACAGGGAGCAGAGTTTGGAGACTGCGGTACAGAAGGACTGTTACAGAGAGCAGAGTTCGGAGACGGGGTTGAAGAAGGATCTTACAGAGAGCAGAAGTTGGAGACTCGGGTGCAGAAGGACTGTTGCAGAGAGCAGACATTGGGGACTGGGGTGCAGAAGAATTTTTCCAGAGAGTATAGGTTGGGAACTGGGGTGTAGAAGGACTGTTGCATAGAGCAAAGGGTGGAGACTGAGGTGCAGAAGGGCTTCTACAGGGAGCAGAGTTTGGAGACTGGGATGCAGAAAGACTGTTGCAGGAAGCAGAGGTTGGAGACTGGTTTGGAGAAGGAATGTTACAGAGAGCAGAGTTTGTAAACTGGGGTGCGGAAAGTCCGTTGCAGAGAGCAGAGTTTGGAGACTGCAGTACAGAAGGATTGTTACACAGAGCAAATGTTGGAGACTGTGGTGCAGAAGGACTGTTGCAGAGAACAGAGGTTGAAGACTGTGGTGCAGAAGGACTGATACAGAAAGCAGATTTTGGAGACTGGGGTGCAGAAACACCATTACAGTGAGCAGAGCTTAGAGACTGTGGTACAGAAGAACTGTTGTAGAGAACAAGGTTGGAAACTTGGGTGCATAGGGAGCATTGCAGAGGGCAGACATTGGAGACTGCGGTGCAGAAGGAATGTTACAGAGAGCAGAGTGTGGAAACTGGGGTGCAGAAGAATCTTAAAGAGAGGAATGTTTGGAGACTTGGGTGAAGAACGATTGTTGCAGAGAGCAGACGTTGGAGACTGGGGTGGAAAAGAATCGTTGCAGAGAGTAGATTATGGAGACTGAGGTGCAAAAAAACTGTTACAGAGAGCAGTGTTTGGAGACTGTGGTGCAGAAGGACTAATACTGAGAGCTGAGTTTGGTGACTGGGGACCAGAACAATCTTACACAGAAAAAAATTTTTGAGACTGGGGTGCAGAAGGATTGTTGCAGAGAGCAGACTTTGGAGACTGCGGTGCAGAAGGATCGTTGAAGAGAGTATATTATGGAGACTTGTGTATAGAAGGACTGTTTTAGAGAGCAGAGTTTGGAGACTGGGGTGAAGAAACTGTTGCAGAGAGCAGTTGTTGAAGACTGAGGTGTAGAAAAACTGTTACAGAGATCAGTGTTTAGAGACTAAGGTGCAGAGAGGAGAGGTTTGAGACTGCATGCAGAAGGACTGTGCAGAGTGCAGTGTTTGAAGACTGGGGTGCAGAAAGACTGTTACAGAGAATAGAGGTTAGAGACTGCTGTACAGAAGAACTGTTAAAGAGAGCAGAGTTTTGAGACAGGTGTGAAGAAGGATCTTACAGAGAGCAGAGGTTGGAGACTGGGGTGCAATAGGACTGATGCAGAGAGCAGAATTTGGAGAATGGGGTGCAGAAGGACTGTTACAGAGAGTAGATGTTGAAGACTGAGGTGCAGAAAGACCTTTGCAAAGAGAAGAGTTTGGAGACTGAGGTGCAGAAAGACTGTTGCAGAGTGCAGAGGTTGGAGACTTGGGTGTAGGACTGTTGCAGAGAGCAGAGGTTGAAGTTTGGGGTTCCGAAAGACTGTTGCAGCTAGCAGACGTTAGAGACTGAAATGCAGAAGGACATTTACAGAGCACAGGTTGGAGATTGAGTGCAGAAGGACTGATAGAGGAAGCAGAGTTTGGAGAGTGGGGTGCAGAAGGACCGTTACAGAGAGAAGAGTTTGGAAACTGCAGTACAAAAGTACTGTTACAGAGAGCATAGGTTCAATACTGGGGTGGAGAAGGACTGTTGTAGAGAGCAGATGTTGAAGACTGGGGTGCAGAAGGACTGTTGCAGAGAGAAGAAGTTGGAGACTGGGTGCAGTAGGACAATTGCAGAGTGCAGAGGTTGCAGACTGTGGTGGAGAAGGACTGCTACAAAGCAGAGTTTGGAGACTGGGTTGCAGAAGGCCTGTTACAGACAGCAGCGTTTGGAGACTGGGGTGCAGAAGAAGTGTTGTAGAGAACTGAGGTTGAAGACTGGGGTAAAGAAGGATTGTTGCAGAGACCAGAGGTTGGAGACTGGGGAGCAGAAGGACTGATACAGAAAGCAGAGTTCGGATACTGGGGTGCAGAATGCCTGTTACAGACAGCAGAGTTTGGAGACTGGGGTGCAGACAGATTGGTACAGAGAGCAGAGTTTGAATACTGGGTTGCAGAAAAATATTAAGGAGAGCAAATTTGGAGTCTGAGGGGCAGAAGCACTGTTACAGAGAGAAGATGTTTGAGATTGAGTTGCAGAAGGACCGTTGCAGAGAGCAGACATTGGAGACCAAGGTGCAGATGGATTGTTACAGAAAGCAGAGGTTGAAGACTGGGGTGCAGAAGGACTGATACAGAAAGCAGAGGTTGGAGACTCGGGTGCCGAAGGACCCTTACAGAGAGCAGAGGTTGGAGACTGAGGTGCAGAAGGACTGTTGCAGAGAGCAGAGTTTGCAGACTGAGTTGTAGAAGGACTGTTACAGCGGGCAGATTTTCGAGACTGTGTTGGAAAACGACTGATACAGAAAGCAGAGGTTGGATACTGGGGTGAATAAGGACCCTTACAGAGAGCAGAGGTTGGAGACTGGGGTGCAGAAGAACTGTTGAAAAGAACAGAGGTTGAAGACTGGGGTGCAAAAGGATCGTTGCGGCGAGCAGAGTATCGAGACTGGGGCGTAGAAGGACTGTTTCAGAGAGCAGAAGTTGTAGACTGGGTTGTAGAAGGACTGTTGCAGAGAGCAGATGTTGGAGACTTGGGTGCTGAAGGACTGTTGCAGAGACCAGAGGTTGGAGACTGGGGTTCAGAAGGACTGTTACAGAGAGCAGACTTTGGAGACTGGGGTGCAGAAGGATTGTTGCAGAGAGCAGATTTTGGAGACTGGGGTGCAGAAGGATTGTTATAGAGAGCAGAGATTGGAGACTGTGGTGCAGAAGGACTTTTACAGAAAGCACAGGTTGAAGACTGGGGTGCAGTAGGACTTTTACAGAGAACACAGGTTGGAGACTCATGTGCAGAAAATCTATTGCACAGAGCAAATTTTGGAGACTGGGTTGCAGAAAAAGTGTTGCAGAGAGCACAGATTGGAGATTGAAAAATGAAGAAAGACTCTTACAGAGAGCAGAGTTTCGAGACTGCTTTACAGAAGTACTTTTACAGAGAGCAGAAGTTGGAGACAGGTGTGCAGAAGGATCTTACAGACCGCATAGGTTTGAGACTGGGGTGCAGAAGGACTGGTGCAGAGAGCAGTGGTTAGAGACTAGGGTACAGATGGATAGTTGAAGAGAGAAGAGTTTGGAGACTGGCATCAAAAGGCCTGTTATAAACAGCATAGGTTGGAGATTGAGGTGCAGAAGGCCTGTTACAGAGAGCAGTGCTTGTAGACTGGGGTGCAGAAGGATAGTTACAGAGAGCAGAGTTTAAAGAGTGGTTTGCAAAAGGATCTTACAGAGACAAAAGGTTGGAGACTCAGGTACATAAAGACTGTTACACAGAGAAGAGTTTTGAGACTGAGATGCAGATCGTTACAGAGAGAAGAGTTTTCAGACTGAGGTGCAGAAGGACTGTTACTGAGAGCAGAGGTTGGAGACTAGAGTGGAGAAGACTGCTGAGGAAAGTAGAGGTTGGAGACTGAGGTGCAGAATGACTGTTACAGAGAGCAGATGTTGGAGACTGGGGTGCAGAAGGACTGATAAAGAAAGCAGAGGTTGGTGACTGTGGTGCAGAAGGACTGTTGCATAGAGTAGAGGTTAGAGACTGGGGTACATAAGGACTATTGCACAGAGCAGAGGTTGCAGACTGAGGTGCAGAAGAACTGTTATAGAGAGCAGAGTTTGAAGAATGTGGTGCAAAAGGACTGATACATAAAGCAGTGGTTGGACACTGGGGTGCAGAAGGACCCTTACAGAGAACAGAGGTTGAAGACTGTGGTACAGAAGGACTGTTACAGAGAGCAGAGGTTGGGAGACTGGGGTGCAGAATAACTGTTGTAGAGAACAGAGGTTAGAGGCTGGGGTGCAGAAGCACCATTGCAGAAAGCAGAGGTTGGAGACTGGGTTTCAGAAGGATCTTACAGAGAGCAGAATTTGGACACTGAAGTGCAGAAGGGCTGTTGCAGAGAGAAGAAATTATAGTCTGAGTTTCTGAGTTTACAGAAAGCAGAGTTTTAGAGACCAGGGTGCAGAAGGACTGATACAGAAAGCAGAGTTTGGAGACTGGGGTCCAGAAGGACCATTACAGAGAAAAGAAGTTGGAGATTGTAGTACAGAAGGACTGTAACAGAGAGCAGAGGTTTGAGACTGGGGTGCCAAAGGACTGATGCAGAAAGTAGACTTTGGAGACTGAGGTGCAGAAGGACTATTACAGAGAGCAGAGGTTGGAGACTGAGTGCAGAAGGACTGATAGAAAAAGCAGAGGTCGGAGAGTGGCGTGCAGAAGGACCGTAACAGAGAGAAGACTTTGGAAACTGCAGTACAGAAGGAATGTTACAGAGAGCAGATGATGGAGACTGCGGTGGAGAATGACTGTTGTAGAGAGCAGAAGTTGGAGACTGAGGTTCAGAAGGACTGTTGCAGAGAGCAGTGGTTTAAGACTGGTGTGCAGAAGGACTGTTGCAGAGAGCAGAGTTTGAAGAGTGAGGTGCAGAAGGACTGTTACAGAGAGCAGAGTTTAAAGACTGTGGTGCAGAAGGACTGATACAGAAAGCAGAGGTTGGAGACTGGGGTGCAGAAGGATCCTTACAGAAAACAGAGATTGAAGACTGCGGTACAGAAGAACTGTTGTAGAGAACAAGGTTGGAGATTGGGGTGCAGAGGGACTATTGCAGAGGGCTGACGTTGGAGAGTGGGGTGCAGAAAGAATGTTACAGAGAGCAGAGTTTGGAAACTGGGGTGTAGAAAAATCTTACAGAGAAGAAAGTTTGGAGACTAGGTGCAGAAGGATTGTTGCAGAGAGCAGACGTTGGAGACTGGAGTGCAGAAAGATCGTTGCAGAGAGTAGATTATGGAGACTGGGGTATAGAAGGACTGTTTTAAAGAGCAGAGGTTGGAGACTGGGGTTCAGAAGAACTGTTGCAGAGAGCAGTTGTTTAAGACTGAGGTGCAGAAAAACTGTTACAGGGAGCAGTGTTTGGAGACTGGGGTGCAAAAGAACTGATACTGAGTGTAGAGTTTGGAGACTGGGGAGCAGAAGGATCTTATAGAGAGGAAAGTTTGGAGACTGGGGTGCAGAAGGATTGTTGAAGAGAGCAGACGTTGGAGATTGGGGTGCAGAAGGCCTGTTGTTGAAGACTAAGGTGCAGAAAAACTGTTACAGAGAGCAGTGTTTGGAGACTGAGGTTCAGAAGGACTGATGAAGACAGCAGAGGTTAGAGACTGGGTGCAGAATGACTGTGCAGAGTACAGTGTTTCCAGACTGGGGTGCAGAACACTGTTGCAGAGGTTGGAGACTGCGGAAAAGACTGTTACAGAGAGCAGAGGTTGAATCCTGGGGTGCAGAACGACGGATACAGAAAGCAGAGTTTGAAGACTGACTGGGGTGCAGAAGGACCGTTACAAAGAATAGAGTTTGGAGACTGTGGTGTAGACGTATTGTTGCAGAGAGCAGGTTGGAGACTGGGGTGACAATAGGACTGTTGCAGAGAGCAGAGGTGGAGAATGGGGTGCAGAAAAATCGTTGCAGAGAGAAGAGGTTGCAGACTGAGGTGCAGAAAACCTGTTACACAGAGAAGAGCTTAGAAACTGGGGAGCAGAAGAACTGTAAGATAGAGCAGCGATTGGAGACTGGGTGGCATAAGGATATTACAGAAGCAGAGGTTGGTGACTGAGGTGCTGAAGGACTGTCAGAGAGAGCAGAGGTTGTAGACTTTGGTCCACAAAGATCGTTGCAGAGAGCTGAGTTTTCAGAATGAGGTTTAGAAAACTGTTGCAGAGAGCAGATGTTGGAGACTGGGGTGCAGAAGAACTGTTGCAGAGAGCAGAGTTTGGAGACTTGGGTGTAAAAATCGTTGCAGAGATCAGAGGGTGGAGGCTGGGGTGCTGAAGGACTGTTACAGAGAGCAGATTTTGGAGACTCGGGTGCAGAAGGACTGTTTCAGAGAGCAGAGGTTGAAGACTGAGGTGCAGAAAGACCTTTGCAAAGAGAAGAGGTTGGAGACTGAGGTGCAGAAGGGACTGTTGCAGATTGTACAAGTTAAAAGACTTGGGTGTAGAAGGACTTTTCCAGAGACCAGAGTTTGGAGAATGAGGTGACAAAGGACTGTTGCAGAGAGCAGACGTTGGAGACTGAGGTGCAGAAGGATTGTTACAGAGAGCAGAGGTTGGAGCTGAGTGCAGAAAGACTGATAGAGAAAGCAAAGGTTGGAGAGTGGGGTGCAGAAGGACCATTACAGAGAGAAGAGTTTGGAAACTGCAGTACAGAAGGACTGTTACAAAGAGCAGAGTTTGGAGACTTTTGTGCAGAAGGACTGTTACAGATTGCAGAGTTTAAAGACTGGGTTGTAGAAGGATCTTACAGAGAGCAGAGTTCGGAGAATGAGGTGCAGAAGGACTGTTACAGAGAGCAGAATTAGGGTACTGGCGTGCAGATGGGTGGTTTAAGTGAGAAGAGTTTTCAGACTGAGGTTCAGAAGGACTGTTGCAGAGAGCAGGTGTTCGAGACTAGGGTGCAGAAGGACTGTTGCAGAGAGGAGAGTTGGAGACTGGGGTGCAGAAGGACTGTTATAGAGAGCAGAGTTTGGAGACTGGGTTGCTGAAGGATCTTACAGAGAGCAGAGGTTGGAGACTGAGGTGCAGGTGGAATGTTGCAGAGAGTAGTGGTTTGAGACTGGGGTGTAGAAAGATCGTGCAGAAAGCAGAGGTTTCAGACTGAGGTCAAGAAGGACGGTTATAAAGAGCAGACGTTGGAAACTGAGGTTTAGAAGGACTGTTACACATAGGAGAGTTTGGAGACTCAGGTGCAGAAAGACTGTTACAGAGAGCAGAGGTTGGAGACTTCGGTATAGGACTGTTACCGAGCTCGGAGGTTGGAGACTGGGGTGCAGAAGAATTCTTCCATAGAGCATAGGTTGGAGACTGATGTGAAAAAGGTTAGATACAGAGAACAGAGGTTAGACACTGGGGTTAAGACAGACTGATACAGAAAGCAGAGGTTGGAGACTGGGGTGTAGAAGGTCCCTTAGAAACAGCACAGGTTAACGACTGCAGTACAGAAGGACTGTTACAGAGAGCAGATCTTGGAGTCTGGGGAGCAGAAGTACTGTTTCAGAGCACAGAGGTTGAAGACTGGGGTGGAGAAATAATGTTAAAAAAAGCAGAGTCTGGAAACTGGAGTGCAGAAGGATATTACAGAGAGCAGAGGTTGGAGACTGGTGGTGCAGAAGGACTGTTGCAGAGAGAAGACATTGGAGACTGGGTCCAGAAGGATCGTTGCAGAGAACAGAGTTTGGAGACTGGGGTGGAGAAGTACTGTTGCAGAGAGTAGATATTGGAGACTGGGGTTAAGAAGGAATGTTACAGAGAGAAGAGTTTGATGACTGGGGTGAAGAAGGACAGTTACAGAGAGCAGAGTTTGGAGACTGGGGTGCAAATGACTGTTGCAGAGAGCAGATGTTGGAGACTTGGGTGGAGAAGAATTTTTTAAGGGAGAAGTGGTTGGAGACTGGAGTGCAGAAGTCCTGTTACAGAGAGCAGAGTTTAAAGACTGTTGTGCAGAATGACTGTTACAGAGTGCAGAGTTTAAAAATTGGGTTGATGAAGGTTCTTACAGAGAGCAGAGTTTGGAGACTGAGGTGTAGAAAGACTGTTACAGAGAGCAGAGGTAGGAGACTGGGGTGCAGAAGGTCGTTGCAGAGCAGAGTTTTCAGACTGTGGTGCAGAATTGTTGCAGAGAGCAGATGTTGAAGACTGGGCTGCAGAAGGACTGTTGCAGAGTACAGATGTTGGTAACTAGGGTGCAGAAAGACAGTTTTAGCGAGCAGAGGTTGGAGACTGGGGTGCAGAGGACTGTTGCAGAGAGAAGAGTTTGGAGACTGAGTTGTAGAAGGACTGTTACAGCGGGCAGATTTTCGAGACTGTGTTGGAAAACGACTGATACAGAAAGCAGAGGTTGGATACTGGGGTGAATAAGGACCCTTACAGAGAGCAGAGGTTGGAGACTGGGGTGCAGAAGAACTGTTGAAAAGAACAGAGGTTGAAGACTGGGGTGCAAAAGGATCGTTGCGGCGAGCAGAGTATCGAGACTGGGGCGTAGAAGGACTGTTTCAGAGAGCAGAAGTTGTAGACTGGGTTGTAGAAGGACTGTTGCAGAGAGCAGATGTTGGAGACTTGGGTGCTGAAGGACTGTTGCAGAGACCAGAGGTTGGAGACTGGGGTTCAGAAGGACTGTTACAGAGAGCAGACTTTGGAGACTGGGGTGCAGAAGGATTGTTGCAGAGAGCAGATTTTGGAGACTGGGGTGCAGAAGGATTGTTATAGAGAGCAGAGATTGGAGACTGTGGTGCAGAAGGACTTTTACAGAAAGCACAGGTTGAAGACTGGGGTGCAGTAGGACTTTTACAGAGAACACAGGTTGGAGACTAATGTGCAGAAAATCTATTGCACAGAGCAAATTTTGGAGACTGGGTTGCAGAAAAAGTGTTGCAGAGAGCACAGATTGGAGATTGAAAAATGAAGAAAGACTCTTACAGAGAGCAGAGTTTCGAGACTGCTTTACAGAAGTACTTTTACAGAGAGCAGAAGTTGGAGACAGGTGTGCAGAAGGATCTTACAGACCGCATAGGTTTGAGACTGGGGTGCAGAAGGACTGGTGCAGAGAGCAGTGGTTAGAGACTAGGGTACAGATGGATAGTTGAAGAGAGAAGAGTTTGGAGACTGGCATCAAAAGGCCTGTTATAAACAGCATAGGTTGGAGATTGAGGTGCAGAAGGCCTGTTACAGAGAGCAGTGCTTGTAGACTGGGGTGCAGAAGGATAGTTACAGAGAGCAGAGTTTAAAGAGTGGTTTGCAAAAGGATCTTACAGAGACAAAAGGTTGGAGACTCAGGTACATAAAGACTGTTACACAGAGAAGAGTTTTGAGACTGAGATGCAGATCGTTACAGAGAGAAGAGTTTTCAGACTGAGGTGCAGAAGGACTGTTACTGAGAGCAGAGGTTGGAGACTAAAGTGGAGAAGGACTGCTGAGGAAAGTAGAGGTTGGAGACTGAGGTGCAGAATGACTGTTACAGAGAGCAGATGTTGGAGACTGGGGTGCAGAAGGACTGATAAAGAAAGCAGAGGTTGGTGACTGTGGTGCAGAAGGACTGTTGCATAGAGTAGAGGTTAGAGACTGGGGTACATAAGGACTATTGCACAGAGCAGAGGTTGCAGACTGAGGTGCAGAAGAACTGTTATAGAGAGCAGAGTTTGAAGAATGTGGTGCAAAAGGACTGATACATAAAGCAGTGGTTGGACACTGGGGTGCAGAAGGACCCTTACAGAGAACAGAGGTTGAAGACTGTGGTACAGAAGGACTGTTACAGAGAGCAGAGGTTGGAGACTGGGGTGCAGAATAACTGTTGTAGAGAACAGAGGTTAGAGGCTGGGGTGCAGAAGCACCATTGCAGAAAGCAGAGGTTGGAGACTGGGTTTCAGAAGGATCTTACAGAGAGCAGAATTTGGACACTGAAGTGCAGAAGGGCTGTTGCAGAGAGAAGAAATTATAGTCTGAGTTTCTGAGTTTACAGAAAGCAGAGTTTAGAGACCAGGGTGCAGAAGGACTGATACAGAAAGCAGAGTTTGGAGACTGGGGTCCAGAAGGACCATTACAGAGAAAAGAAGTTGGAGATTGTAGTACAGAAGGACTGTAACAGAGAGCAGAGGTTTGAGACTGGGGTGCCAAAGGACTGATGCAGAAAGTAGACTTTGGAGACTGAGGTGCAGAAGGACTATTACAGAGAGCAGAGGTTGGAGACCTGAGTGCAGAAGGACTGATAGAAAAAGCAGAGGTCGGAGAGTGGCGTGCAGAAGGACCGTAACAGAGAGAAGACTTTGGAAACTGCAGTACAGAAGGAATGTTACAGAGAGCAGATGATGGAGACTGCGGTGGAGAATGACTGTTGTAGAGAGCAGAAGTTGGAGACTGAGGTTCAGAAGGACTGTTGCAGAGAGCAGTGGTTTAAGACTGGTGTGCAGAAGGACTGTTGCAGAGAGCAGAGTTTGAAGAGTGAGGTGCAGAAGGACTGTTACAGAGAGCAGAGTTTAAAGACTGTGGTGCAGAAGGACTGATACAGAAAGCAGAGGTTGGAGACTGGGGTGCAGAAGGATCCTTACAGAAAACAGAGATTGAAGACTGCGGTACAGAAGAACTGTTGTAGAGAACAAGGTTGGAGATTGGGGTGCAGAGGGACTATTGCAGAGGGCTGACGTTGGAGAGTGGGGTGCAGAAAGAATGTTACAGAGAGCAGAGTTTGGAAACTGGGGTGTAGAAAAATCTTACAGAGAAGAAAGTTTGGAGACTGGGTGCAGAAGGATTGTTGCAGAGAGCAGACGTTGGAGACTGGAGTGCAGAAAGATCGTTGCAGAGAGTAGATTATGGAGACTGGGGTATAGAAGGACTGTTTTAAAGAGCAGAGGTTGGAGACTGGGGTTCAGAAGAACTGTTGCAGAGAGCAGTTGTTTAAGACTGAGGTGCAGAAAAACTGTTACAGGGAGCAGTGTTTGGAGACTGGGGTGCAAAAGAACTGATACTGAGTGTAGAGTTTGGAGACTGGGGAGCAGAAGGATCTTATAGAGAGGAAAGTTTGGAGACTGGGGTGCAGAAGGATTGTTGAAGAGAGCAGACGTTGGAGATTGGGGTGCAGAAGGCCTGTTGTTGAAGACTAAGGTGCAGAAAAACTGTTACAGAGAGCAGTGTTTGGAGACTGAGGTTCAGAAGGACTGATGAAGACAGCAGAGGTTAGAGACTGGGTGCAGAATGACTGTGCAGAGTACAGTGTTTCCAGACTGGGGTGCAGAACACTGTTGCAGAGGTTGGAGACTGCGGAAAAAGACTGTTACAGAGAGCAGAGGTTGAATCCTGGGGTGCAGAACGACGGATACAGAAAGCAGAGTTTGAAGACTGGGGTGCAGAAGGACCGTTACAAAGAATAGAGTTTGGAGACTGTGGTGTAGACGTATTGTTGCAGAGAGCAGAGGTTGGAGACTGGGGTGCAATAGGACTGTTGCAGAGAGCAGAGGTTGGAGAATGGGGTGCAGAAAAATCGTTGCAGAGAGAAGAGGTTGCAGACTGAGGTGCAGAAAACCTGTTACACAGAGAAGAGCTTAGAAACTGGGGAGCAGAAGAACTGTAAGATAGAGCAGCGATTGGAGACTGGGTGGCATAAGGATATTACAGAGAGCAGAGGTTGGTGACTGAGGTGCTGAAGGACTGTCAGAGAGAGCAGAGGTTGTAGACTTTGGTCCACAAAGATCGTTGCAGAGAGCTGAGTTTTCAGAATGAGGTTTAGAAAAACTGTTGCAGAGAGCAGATGTTGGAGACTGGGGTGCAGAAGAACTGTTGCAGAGAGCAGAGTTTGGAGACTTGGGTGTAAAAATCGTTGCAGAGATCAGAGGGTGGAGGCTGGGGTGCTGAAGGACTGTTACAGAGAGCAGATTTTGGAGACTCGGGTGCAGAAGGACTGTTTCAGAGAGCAGAGGTTGAAGACTGAGGTGCAGAAAGACCTTTGCAAAGAGAAGAGGTTGGAGACTGAGGTGCAGAAGGACTGTTGCAGATTGTACAAGTTAAAGACTTGGGTGTAGAAGGACTTTTCCAGAGACCAGAGTTTGGAGAATGAGGTGACAAAGGACTGTTGCAGAGAGCAGACGTTGGAGACTGAGGTGCAGAAGGATTGTTACAGAGAGCAGAGGTTGGAGGCTTGAGTGCAGAAAGACTGATAGAGAAAGCAAAGGTTGGAGAGTGGGGTGCAGAAGGACCATTACAGAGAGAAGAGTTTGGAAACTGCAGTACAGAAGGACTGTTACAAAGAGCAGAGTTTGGAGACTTTTGTGCAGAAGGACTGTTACAGATTGCAGAGTTTAAAGACTGGGTTGTAGAAGGATCTTACAGAGAGCAGAGTTCGGAGAATGAGGTGCAGAAGGACTGTTACAGAGAGCAGAATTAGGGTACTGGCGTGCAGATGGGTGGTTTAAGTGAGAAGAGTTTTCAGACTGAGGTTCAGAAGGACTGTTGCAGAGAGCAGGTGTTCGAGACTAGGGTGCAGAAGGACTGTTGCAGAGAGGAGAGTTTGGAGACTGGGGTGCAGAAGGACTGTTATAGAGAGCAGAGTTTGGAGACTGGGTTGCTGAAGGATCTTACAGAGAGCAGAGGTTGGAGACTGAGGTGCAGGTGGAATGTTGCAGAGAGTAGTGGTTTGAGACTGGGGTGTAGAAAGATCGTGCAGAAAGCAGAGGTTTCAGACTGAGGTCAAGAAGGACGGTTACAAAGAGCAGACGTTGGAAACTGAGGTTTAGAAGGACTGTTACACATAGGAGAGTTTGGAGACTCAGGTGCAGAAAGACTGTTACAGAGAGCAGAGGTTGGAGACTTCGGTATAGGACTGTTACCGAGCTCGGAGGTTGGAGACTGGGGTGCAGAAGAATTCTTCCATAGAGCATAGGTTGGAGACTGATGTGAAAAAGGTTAGATACAGAGAACAGAGGTTAGACACTGGGGTTAAGACAGACTGATACAGAAAGCAGAGGTTGGAGACTGGGGTGTAGAAGGTCCCTTAGAAACAGCACAGGTTAACGACTGCAGTACAGAAGGACTGTTACAGAGAGCAGATCTTGGAGTCTGGGGAGCAGAAGTACTGTTTCAGAGCACAGAGGTTGAAGACTGGGGTGGAGAAATAATGTTAAAAAAAGCAGAGTCTGGAAACTGGAGTGCAGAAGGATATTACAGAGAGCAGAGGTTGGAGACTGTGGTGCAGAAGGACTGTTGCAGAGAGAAGACATTGGAGACTGGGGTCCAGAAGGATCGTTGCAGAGAACAGAGTTTGGAGACTGGGGTGGAGAAGTACTGTTGCAGAGAGTAGATATTGGAGACTGGGGTTAAGAAGGAATGTTACAGAGAGAAGAGTTTGATGACTGGGGTGAAGAAGGACAGTTACAGAGAGCAGAGTTTGGAGACTGGGGTGCAAATGACTGTTGCAGAGAGCAGATGTTGGAGACTTGGGTGGAGAAGAATTTTTTAAGGGAGAAGTGGTTGGAGACTGGAGTGCAGAAGTCCTGTTACAGAGAGCAGAGTTTAAAGACTGTTGTGCAGAATGACTGTTACAGAGTGCAGAGTTTAAAAATTGGGTTGATGAAGGTTCTTACAGAGAGCAGAGTTTGGAGACTGAGGTGTAGAAAGACTGTTACAGAGAGCAGAGGTAGGAGACTGGGGTGCAGAAGGTCGTTGCAGAGCAGAGTTTTCAGACTGTGGTGCAGAATTGTTGCAGAGAGCAGATGTTGAAGACTGGGCTGCAGAAGGACTGTTGCAGAGTACAGATGTTGGTAACTAGGGTGCAGAAAGACAGTTTTAGCGAGCAGAGGTTGGAGACTGGGGTGCAGAGGACTGTTTCAGAGAGAAGAGTTTGGAGACTGAGGTGTGGAAGGCCTGTAACAGTGAGCAGAGTTTGGAGACTAAGATGCAGAAGGACTGTTACAGAGAGCAGAGGTTGGATACAGTTGTGCAGAAGGATCTTACAGAGAGCAGAATTTGGAGACTGAGGTGCAGAAGCACTGTTGCAGAGATCAGAGGTTGGAGACTGGGGTGCACTAGGATCATTGCAGAGAGCAAGGTTGGAGACTGGGGTGCAGAAGGATCGGTGTAGAGAGCAGATTTTGGAGACTTGGGTGCCGAGGCCTGCTGCAGAGAGTAGAGATTGGAGATTGGCCTGCAGAAGGCCTTTTACAGAGAGGAGGGGTGGGAGACTGAGGTGTAGAAGTCCTGTTACATAGAGTAGAGGTTGGAGACTGGGGTGAAAAAGGATCGTGCAGAGAGCAGAGGTTTCAGGCTGAGGTGCAGAAGGACTGTTGTAGAGATCAGAGGTCTGAGACTGGGGTGCACTAGGATCATTACAGAGAGCAGAGGTTGCAGACTGGTGTGCAGAAGGATCGTTGCAGAGAGCAGAGTTGGGAAACTGGCATTCAAAAGGCCTGTTACAGAGAGGAGAGGCTGGAGACTGGGATGCAGAAGGACTGTTATAGAGAGCAGTGTTTGGAGACTGGGTTGCTGAAGGATCCTACAGAGAGCAGAGGTTGGAGACTGAGGTGCAGGTGGACTATTACAGAGAGCAGTAGTTTTAGACTGGGGTGGAGAAGGATCGTGAAGAGAGCAGAGGTTTCAGACTGAGTTGCAGAAGGACTATTACAGAGAGCAGAGGTTGGAGACTGAGGTGTAGAAAGACTGTTTCAAAGAGGACAGTTTGGAGACTAAAGTGCAGAAGGACTGTTACAGGAAGCTGAGTTTAGAAATTGGGGTGCAGAAGGACCGTTACAGAGCACAGAGGTTGGAGACTGTGGTATAGGATTGTTACCGAGAGCAGAAGTTGAAGACTGGGGTGCAGAAAGACTCTTACATAGAACAGAGGATGGAGTCTGAGGTGCAGAAGGATAGATACAGAGAACAGAGGTTGGAGACTGGGGTTCAGACAGACTGTTACAGAAAGCAGAGGTTGGAGACTCGGATTTAGAAGGACCGTTACAAAGAGTAGAGTTTGGAGACTGTGGTACAGAACGACTGTTACAGAGAGAAGATTTGGAGTTTTGGGAGAAGAGGAATGTTGCTGAGGACAGAGGTGGTAGACTGTGGTGGAGAAGGAATGTTACAGAGAGCAGAGTTTTGAAACCTGGAGTGCAGAAGGATCTTACAGAGAGCAGAGGTTGGAGACTGTGGTGCAGAAGGACTGTTACAGAGTGCAGACGTTGGAGACTGGGGTCCAGGAGAATCCTTGCAGAGAGCTGAGTTTGGAGACTGGGGTTCAGAAGGACTGTTGCAGAGAGCAGATGTTGGAGAGGGGGTGCAGAAAGACTTTTGCCGAGAGCAGATTTTAGAAACTGGGGTGCAGAAGGACTGTTACACAGAGCAGAGGTTGGATAGTGAGGTGGAGTAGGACTGTGACAGAGAGCAGAAGTTGAATACGTGGGGCAGAAGTACCCTTACACAGAGCAGAGGTTGGAGACTGGGGTTCAGATGGATTTAACAGAGAGAAGAGTTTGGAGACTGGGGTTCTAAAGGACTGTTACAGAGTGCAAAGTTAAAAGACTGGGTTGCAGAAGTATCTTACTGAGAGCAGAGTTGAGAGACTGAGGTGCAGAAGGACAGTTACAGAGAGCAGAGGTAGGAGACTGGGGTGAAGAAGTGTTGTTGCAGAGAGCAGAGATTTCAGTCTGAGGTGCAGAAGAAGTGCTGCAGAGAGCAGATGTTGGAGACTGGGTGCAGAAGGACTGTTGCAGAAAGCAGATATTGGTAACTAGGGTGCAGAAGGACTGTTGAAGAAAGAAGAGGTTAGAGACTGGGGTGCAGAAAGACTGTTGCGGAGAGCACATGTTGGAGACTGAGGTGCAGAAGAATTGTTACAGAGAGCAGAGTTGTAAGAATAGGGTGCAGAAGGATCTTACAGAGAGCAGAGGTTGGAGACAGGGGTGCAGAAGTACTGTTGCAGAGAGCAGAGGTTGGAGACTGAGGTGCAGAAGGACTGTTATAGAGAAGAGGTTGGAGATGGGGAGAAGAAGGACTGTTACTGAGAACAGAGGTTGAAGACTCATGTGCAGCGCTTGAGCTGGGATAGTAGGAACTGCACTTAGTCTACTAATCCGTTCTGACCTAGGTCAACCTGGAGCTCTATTGGGTGACGACCAAATTTACAATGTTATTGTTACTGCTCATGCATTCATTATAATTTTCTTTATAGTTATACCAATTATAATTGGTGGGTTTGGAAACTGACTAGTACCCCTAATAATTGGAGCTCCTGATATAGCATTTCCACGAATAAATAATATAAGCTTCTGACTGCTTCCCCCTTCTTTTCTTCTCTTACTCGCTTCTTCTATGGTTGAAGCAGGAGCAGGAACTGGCTGAACCATTTATCCTCCATTAGCTGGAAATCTTGCCCATGCAGGAGCTTCAGTAGACCTAACCATCTTCTCCCTTCACTTAGCAGGAGTCTCATCCATCCTAGGAGCAATTAACTTTATTACAACAATTATTAACATAAAACCACCTGCTATATCTCAATATCAAACTCCTTTATTTGTATGATCCGTGTTAATTACAGCAGTACTTCTACTCTTGTCCCTTCTGGTTCTTGCGGCAGGAATCACTATACTACTCACAGATCGTAATCTTAATACCACATTTTTTGACCCTGCTGGAGGTGGGGATCCTATCCTCTATCAACATCTATTTTGATTTTTTGGACACCCTGAAGTTTATATTCTTATCCTTCCAGGATTTGGTATAATTTCTCATATCGTAACATATTACTCAGGAAAAAAAGAACCATTCGGTTATATAGGAATAGTATGAGCTATAATATCTATTGGTTTCCTTGGATTTATTGTATGAGCCCATCATATATTTACCGTTGGAATAGATGTAGATACTCGAGCTTATTTTACATCCGCAACTATAATTATTGCTATTCCTACAGGAGTAAAAGTTTTTAGCTGATTAGCGACCCTGCACGGAGGAAATATTAAATGATCACCTGCAATACTATGAGCACTCGGCTTTATTTTCTTATTCACTGTAGGAGGCCTAACAGGTATTGTCTTAGCCAACTCTTCATTAGATATTGTCCTACACGATACATATTATGTAGTAGCCCACTTTCACTATGTGTTATCAATGGGAGCTGTATTTGCCATTATGGGAGGATTCGTTCACTGATTCCCTCTTTTTTCTGGTTACACACTAAATGATATATGAGCTAAAATTCATTTTACTGTAATATTTGTTGGAGTAAATTTAACTTTCTTTCCTCAACATTTCTTAGGACTATCAGGTATACCACGTCGATACTCTGATTACCCAGATGCTTACACAGCATGAAATAATGTATCCTCAATAGGTACCTTTATTTCTCTCACAGCTGTTATAATTATAATTTTTACAATTTGAGAAGCATTTGCATCAAAACAAGAAGTCCTCACCGTAGAACTGACACCAACTAATCTAGAATGACTGCATGGGTGCCCTCCACCCTATCACACATTTGAAGAACCTACTTACATTAAGGCTTAAATCAAGAAAGGAAAGAATCGAACTTCCTAAGACTAGTTTCAAGCCAGCCTCATAAACATTATGACTTTCTTCATGAGATATTAGTAAAATAATTACATAACTTTGTCAAAGTTAACTTATAGGTTAAATCCCTATATATCTCTATGGCTTACCCGCTCGAATTAGGATTTCAAGACGCCACATCTCCCATTATAGAAGAACTTTTACACTTTCATGACCATACCCTTATAATTGTTTTCTTAATTAGCTCCTTAGTCCTCTATATCATCTCATTAATACTAACTACAAAATTAACTCATACAAGCACTATAGATGCTCAAGAAGTAGAGACTATCTGAACCATCCTTCCTGCTATTATCCTTATTCTGATTGCTCTCCCCTCTCTACGTATTCTATACATAATAGACGAAATTAACGACCCATCCTTAACAGTAAAGACAATAGGCCATCAATGATATTGAAGCTATGAATACACTGACTACGAAGACCTTAACTTTGACTCCTTACATAATTCCAACTTCAGACTTAGCCCCCAGAGATCTACGACTTCTGGAAGTCGACAATCGAGTTGTTCTTCCAATGGAGTTACCTGTACGAATATTAATCTCATCTGAAGATGTACTTCACTCTTGAGCAGTCCCATCCCTTGGATTAAAAACAGATGCCATCCCAGGCCGACTTAATCAAGCTACGCTAACATCAACACGACCAGGACTTTATTATGGGCAATGCTCTGAAATTTGCGGATCAAATCATAGCTTCATACCTATTGTTCTTGAATTAGTTCCACTAAAACACTTTGAGAACTGATCCTCATCAATACTATAAATTCATTATGAAGCTAAATAGCATCAACCTTTTAAGTTGAAGATTAGGAGTTGAACCTCCTCATAATGAAATGCCCCAACTAGACACATCCACATGATTTATTACAATTCTATCAATGATTCTAGCCCTTTTCTTTATATTTCAACTTAAAATCTCAAATCACTCTTATCCGTCTAATCCCTCTCTTAAAAATACTAAACTAATTGAACATAAAACTCCTTGAGAAGAAAAATGAACGAAAATCTATTTGCCTCTTTCATTACCCCTACACTTATAGGTCTTCCTATTGTCCTTCTTATTATTATATTCCCCAATTTACTCTTTCCTTCACCTACTCGACTAGTAAACAACCGTCTAGTATCACTCCAACAATGACTAATTCAACTTGTACTAAAACAAATAATGGCAATGCACAACCCGAAAGGACGTACCTGATCCTTAATACTAATTTCATTAATTATATTTATTTGCTCAACTAATCTTCTAGGCCTTCTACCTCATTCTTTCACACCAACAACCCAATTATCAATAAACTTAGGAATGGCTATCCCTCTGTGAGCAGGAGCTGTAATCACCGGATTTCGTCATAAGACTAAAGCATCTTTAGCCCACTTTCTCCCACAAGGAACCCCAATTCCTCTTATCCCTATACTTATCATTATTGAGACAATTAGCCTTTTTATTCAACCTATAGCATTAGCTGTACGATTAACAGCTAATATTACAGCTGGTCATCTTCTTATACATTTAATTGGAGGAGCAACTCTTGAATTAACATCTATTAGCCCTCCTACAGCTATTCTTACTTTTATTATTCTTGTCCTATTAACAATACTCGAATTTGCAGTTGCATTAATTCAAGCTTATGTTTTTACCCTCTTAGTAAGTCTTTATTTACACGATAATACTTAATGACCCCCAAACCCACGCCTATCATATAGTTAATCCTAGTCCCTGACCATTAACAGGGGCCCTCTCTGCCTTACTCCTAACGTCTGGCCAAGTAATATGATTTCACTTCAACTCCTCCTTTCTCCTCACACTAGGCCTAACAGCTAATACCCTAACAATATACCAATGATGACAAGATGTCGTGCGAGAAGGTACATTTCAAGGTCACCACACATCAATTGTCCAAAAAGGTTTACGATACGGCATAGTACTATTTATCATTTCAGAAGTATTCTTCTTTGCCGGATTTTTCTGAGCATTCTACCATTCTAGCTTAGCCCCAACCCCCGAATTAGGCAGTTGCTGACCTCCAGTAGGAATCAACCCACTTAACCCCTTAGAAGTTCCACTATTAAATACCTCTGTTCTTTTAGCTTCGGGAGTTTCAATTACTTGAGCTCACCACAGCCTAATAGAAGGAGACCGAAAACACATAGTCCAAGCACTATCAATTACAATTGCTCTAGGACTTTACTTTACTCTTCTCCAAGCCTCTGAATATTTAGAGACTTTTTTTACAATCTCAGATGGAGTATATGGCTCAACATTTTTCATAGCCACAGGCTTCCACGGCCTTCACGTTATTATTGGATCAACCTTTCTCCTAGTATGTCTCATTCGTCAACTAAATTTTCACTTTACATCAAGCCATCATTTCAGATTTGAAGCAGCCGCATGATACTGACACTTTGTAGACGTAGTATGACTCTTCCTATATGTACCTATTTATTGATGAGGTTCATATTCTCTTAGTATTAATTAGTACAATTGACTTCCAATCAATTAGTTCTGGAACTAACCCAGAAGAGAATAATAAACCTTATAGTATCCCTCTTTATAAATTCTTTCATTGCTCTACTATTAATTTCTGTAGCATTTTGACTACCCCAGCTAAACGTATATGCTGAAAAAGCAAGTCCTTACGAATGCGGCTTTGACCCTATAGGATCTGCTCGCCTACCATTCTCAATAAAATTTTTTCTTGTTGCAATTACATTTCTTCTATTTGATCTAGAGATTGCTCTTCTTCTCCCCCTCCTCTGAGCCTCCCAAACAAACAGTCTTAATCTTATATTAACTATAGCCTTACTTTTAGTCTTAATTCTTACTCTCGGACTAGCCTATGAATGAGTCCAAAAGGGTCTAGAATGAATTGAATATGATAATTAGTTTAAAAATAAAACAAGTGATTTCGACTCACTAAATTATGGGTTACCATAATTATCAAAATGCCTATTATTGTTCTCAATACTATTTTAGCTTACTCTACATCCCTATTAGGAATATTTATCTACCGACCCCACCTAATATTATCACTTCTATGCCTAGAAGGAATGATATTATCAATATTTGTCTTATGCTCACTCTTAATTATTAATTTCCATTTCTCTTTATCATTTATGATTCCCATTATTTTACTAGTATTTGCTGCATGTGAAGCAGCTGTAGGTCTAGCCCTTCTCGTAATAGTATCAAATAGATACGGTCTAGACTATGTCCAAAACCTAAATATTCTTCAATGCTAAAAATTGTTATTCTCACAATCCTACTTGCCCCCCTTGTATGATTCTCAAAACCCTCCATAATCTGAATCAACCCCTCAATTCACAGTCTGTTAATTAGCCTAACTGTTCTTTTCACATTAAATTGTCCTACAAATACAGATCTAATTTTTTCACTAGCTTTCTTTACCGATCCTTTATCCTCCCCCCTATTAATTCTTACAGCATGACTCTTACCCCTTATAATTATAGCAAGTCAGAGCCATCTAACCCATGAACCATTAATTCGAAAAAAAACTGTACATTCTTATACTAATCTCACTACAATCCTTTTTAATTATAACCTTCTCTGCTACTGAATTAATTATATTTTATATTCTATTTGAGGCTACCTTAATCCCCACACTAATCATTATCACTCGATGAGGGAACCAAACTGAACGATTAAATGCAGGATTATATTTTCTATTTTATACCCTGGTAGGTTCATTACCCTTACTAGTAGCATTAATCTATATTCAAAAATCTGCAGGATCCTTAAACTTTATCATTTCATTGTACCAGTCACCTAACCTCCCCATATCCTGAAAAAATGACATTTTATGATTAGCATGTATCATAGCTTTTATAGTTAAAATACCCTTATATGGCCTTCACCTTTGATTGCCAAAAGCTCACGTTGAAGCCCCCATTGCTGGTTCCATAGTCCTAGCTGCTATTCTACTAAAACTTGGTGGATATGGTATAATCCGAATTTCAACTTTTCTACATCCTATTACGTGTAATATAGCATATCCCTTTATTATATTATCATTATGAGGTATAATTATAACAAGCTCAATTTGCTTACGACAAACAGACCTAAAGTCCCTCATTGCTTACTCTTCAGTAAGCCACATAGCACTAGTAATTGTAGCAATCATAATTCAAACCCCTTGAAGCTTTATAGGAGCTACAGCACTAATAATTGCCCATGGACTAACATCTTCCATATTATTCTGTCTAGCAAACACTAATTATGAACGAATCCACAGTCGAACTATAACTTTAGCTCGAGGCTTACAATCTATTCTCCCCCTAATAGCAACATGATGAGTTTTAGCTACCTTAATCAATTTAGCCCTCCCACCTTCTATTAATCTAATTGGTGAACTATTCATTATTATAGCATCATTCACTTGATCAAATATTACAATTATTTTAACCGGACTAAATGTACTAATTACAGCCCTCTACTCACTATATATGCTAATCATAACACAACGAGGAAAATTTACATACCATACATTAAATATTAATCTTTCCTTCACGCGAGAAAACACACTCATATTTCTTCATCTTTTTCCACTTATCATTTTATCAACAAACCCTACTATTATTCTGAGTCAATTATACTGTAAATATAGTTTAAGCAAAACTTTAGATTGTGAATCTAACAATAGAGAATCGTAATCTCTTATTTACCAAGAAAGCATGCGAGAACTGCTAATTCATGCTCCCCGTGTTTACATCCATGGCTTTCTTAACTTTTATACGATAGTACTAATCCATTGGTCTTAGGAACCAAAAAATTGGTGCAACTCCAAATAAAAGTAATAAATATATTCTCTTCACTTATACTCACATCACTCGTAACCCTCTCATTTCCTATTTTTCTCACCATGACTGATCATTATAAACATATTAACTACCCAAACTACGTAAAAATCTCTATTATTTGTGCATTATCATTCTGCATAGTACCAACACTAATATTTATCAACTCAAACTATAAACTTATTATCTCGAACTGACACTGAATAACTATCCAAACATTCACTCTCTCCATAAGCTTCAAGTTAGATTATTTTTCTATACTTTTTATACCTGTAGCATTATTTGTGACATGATCAATTATAGAATTTTCAATATGATATATTCACTCAGACCCTTTCATTAACCGCTTCTTCAAATATCTACTCCTATTCCTTATCACTATAATAATTCTAGTTACATCCAACAATCTATTCCAACTATTTATTGGCTGAGAAGGAGTAGGCATCATATCCTTTTTATTAATTGGCTGATGATACGGTCGAACAGATGCTAATACAGCAGCCCTTCAAGCTATCCTATACAACCGAATTGGAGATATTGGATTTGTATTAGCCATAGCATGATTCTTACTCAACTCAAACTCATGAGAATTTCAACAACTTTTCATGACAGATGTATCCTTTTTTTTTATTTTTATTTTTTTTATTGGTTTATTTATTTTGTGTATTACTGAAGGTCTCCTACCATTTCCATATGTTTTCCCTTCTCTCTTCCTTTCTCTCCCCCCATTCGTCTTAGTTTACTGTTAGTCTTTTCCTCATGCTCTTCCTTCCTGTTCTATTCTTAGTGGCTCTCTTTATATCAAAGAAGACATTTGACATTTGATTTTTAGGGCTTGGCTAGCTTCACTTAGCATAATCTGCTCTAATGCCATCCATTTCCCTGCAAATTCTATGATTTTGTCGTTTCTTAGTGCTGCATAATACTCCATTGTGTATAGCTGCCACAATTTTTTTATCCACTCATCTATTGAAGGGCATCTAGGTTGGTTCCACAGTCTAGCTATTGTGAATTGTGCTGCTATAATCATTGATGTGGCCGTATCCGTATAGTGTGCTCTTTTAAGGTCCTCAGGGAATAGTCCAAGAAGGGCAATAGCTGGGTCAAATGGTGGATCCATTCCCAGCTTTCCCAGGAATCTCCATACTGCTTTCCAAATTGGCCTCACCATTTTGCAGTCCCACCAGCAGTGAACAAGTGTGCCCTTTTCCCCACATCCTCGCCAACACTTATTGTTGTTTGACTTCATAATGGCTGCCAATCTTACAGGAGTGAAATGGTATCTTAGGGTGGTTTTGATTTGCATTTCTCTGATTGCTAGAGATGTTGGGCATTTTCTCATGTGCTTGTGGATTGATTGTATGTCCTCCTCTGAGAAGTGTTTGTTCAGGTCCTTGGCCCATTTGTTGATTGGATTATTTGTTATCTTATTGTTTAATTTTTTGAGTTCTTTGTACATTCTGGATATTAGGGCTCTGTCTGAGGTGTGAGGGGTAAAAATTTGTTCCCAGGATGTAGGCTCTCTATTTACCTCTTTTACTGTTTCTCTTGCTGAGAAAAAACTTTTTAGTTTAAGTAGGTCCCATTTGTTTATTCTTGTCATTAACTCTTGGGCTACGGGCGTTCTATTAAGGAATTTGGAGCCCGACCCCACAATATGTAGATCGTAGCCAACTTTTCCTTCTATCAGACGCAGTGTCTCTGTTTTTATATCTAGCTCCTTGATCCATTTTGAGTTAACTTTTGTGGCTGGCGAGAGAAAGGGATTCAATTTCATTTTGTTGCATATGGATTTCCAATTTTCCCAGCACCATTTGTTGAAGAT
>NW_027524194.1:0-34904 GCF_052094955.1 Ictidomys tridecemlineatus | reverse complement strand
TCAAATAGAGCTGGAAAGCAACGGGGACAACATGAGAAAACAAGGGAAAAAAGGAGTACAAACAATGCAAGACAACTTAATTCTACAAGAGGACATAGAAACATCATAAGCAGGGATAGAGAAAGAACTCAAGGCATACCTAACTCAAATGGAAAAGAATATTAGAGAAGACATGAGACAGCAAGTCCAAGCAATAAAAATATATTTTGAAAATGAATTAAACAAACAAATTCAAATGGCAAAGAACGAGCTCTACCAGGAGATAGAGATCTTAAAAAAGAATCAAACTATAAACCTAGAATTGCAGGAGACTATAAACCAAATTAAAAACTCAAACGAGAATATTACAAATAGACTTGATCAAGTAGAAGTCAGAACATCAGATAATGAAGACAAGGTTTATCAACTTGAAAAGAGTATAGTCAACACAGAAAAGATGCTTAAATCCCATGAGCAATCTATTCAAGAGATATGGGATGTCATTAAAAAACCAAATTTGAGAGTCATCGGGATAGAAGAAGGCACAGAGATTCAAACCAAAGGAATGGACAGCATATTAAATGAAATAATTGTAGAAAACTTCCCAGAGATGAAAGATGGAATGGATTGCCAAATCCTGGAAGCCTACAGGACCCCAAACATTCAAACTATAATAGACCAACTGCAAGACACATAATTATGAAGATAGCCAACATACAGGACAAGGAGAGAATATTAAAAGCTACCAGAGAAAAGAGACAGATTACATTCAGGGGTAAACCAATTAGGTTAACGACTGATTTCTCAGCACAGACTTTGAAAGGGAGAAGATCCTGGAACAATGTATTTCAAACGCTGAAAAATAATGGATTTCAACCAAGAATACTGTATCCAGCAAAATTGAGCTTCAGATTTGACAACGAAATTAAAATCTTTCACGATAAACAAAAGCTAAAAGAATTTGCAGCAAGAAAACCAGCACTGCAAAGCATTCTGAGCAATATACTACAAGAAGAGGAATTGAAAAATAGTGCCCAAAACTAACAACAAGAGGTATCTCAGTAAAGGAGGAGGAAAATAACCAAAAAAGTAAAACTAGCCAAACTAAAATAAATAAATAAAGAAGCATGACTGGAAGTACAAATCATATCTCAATTGTAACTTTAAATGTTAATGGCCTAAACTCACCAATCAAGAGACATAGGCTAGCAACCTGGATCAAAAAAACAAATCCAACAATATGCTGCCTTCAGGAGACTCATATGATAGGAAAAGACATACACAGGCTGAAGGTAAAAGGTTGGGAAAAATCATACCACTCACATGGCCCTCGGAAGCAAGCAGGAGTGGCCATACTCATATCAAATAAAATCAACTTCAAACCTTAGTTAATTAAGAAGGATAAAGAAGGACACTATATACTGTTAAAAGGGACCATCCACCAACAAGACATAACAATTATCAATTTGTATGCACCAAACAATGGAGCTGCAATCTACATAAAACAAACGCTCCTCAAGTTCAAGAGTCAAATAGACCATAACACAATAATTACGGGTGACTTCAACACACCGCTCTCGCCATTAGACAGATCCTCTAGACAAAAGCTCAATAAAGAAACTATAGAACTCAACAGCACAATCAATAACCTAGACCTAACTGACATATATAGAATATACCAACCATCATCAAGTGGATACACGTTCTTCTCAGCAGCACATGGATCCTACTCAAAAATAGACCATATATTATGCCATAAGGCAAATCTTAGTAAATATAAAAGTGTGGAGATAATACCATGCACCATATCTGACCATAATGGAATGAAATTGGAAATCAATGATAAAAAAAGGAAGGAAAAATCCTACACCATATGGAAAATGAACAATATGTTATTGAATGATCAATGGGTTACAGAAGACATAAAGGAAGAGATAAAAAAATTCTTAGAGTCAAATGATAATACAGACACAACATACCGGAATCTATGGGAAACAATGAAAGCAGTTTTAAGAGGGAAATTCATATCCTGGAGTTCTTTCATCAAAAAAAGAAAAATCCAACAAATAAATGAACTCACACTACACCTCAAAAACCTAGAAAAGGAAGAACAAAACAACAGCAATTGTAGTAGAAGACAAGAAATAATTAAAATTAGAGCAGAAATAAACGAAATTGAAACAAAAAAAACCATTGAAAAAATTGATAAAACTAAAAGTTGGTTCTTTGAAAAAATAAATAAGATAGACAAGCCCTTAGCTATGCTAACAAAAAGAAGAAGAGAGAGAACTCAAATTACTAATATACGGGATGAAAAAGGCAATATCACAACAGACACTACAGAAATACAGAAGATAAATAGAAAGTATTTTGAAACCCTATATTCTAATAAAATAGAAGATAGCGAGGATATCGATAAATTTCTTAAGGCATATGATTTGCCCAGATTGAGACAGGAAGACACACACAATTTAAACAGACCAATAACAAAGGAAGAAATAGAAGAAGCCATCCAAAGTCTACCAACCACGAAAAGCCCTGGACCTGATGGGTATACAGCGGAGTTCTACAAAACCTTCAAAGAAGAACTAATACCAATACTTTTCAAACTATTTCAAGAAATAGAAAAAGAAGGAGCTCTTCCAAATTCATTCTATGAGGCCAACATCACCCTGATCCCAAAACCAGACAAAGACACTTCAAAGAAAGAAAACTACAGACCAATATCTCTAATGAACTTGGATGCAAAAATTCTCAATAAAATTCTGGCGAATTGAATACAAAAACATATCAGAAAACTTGTGCACCATGATCAAGTAGGATTCATCCCTGGGATGCAAGGCTGGTTCAATATACGGAAATCAATACATGCTATTCACCACATCAATAGGCTTAAAGACAAGAACCATATGATCATCTCGATAGATGCAGAAAAAGCATTTGACAAAATACAACATCCCTTTATGTTCAAAACATTAGAAAAACTAGGGATATCAGGAACTTACCTCAACATTGTAAAAGCTATATATGCTAAACCTCAGGCTAGCATCATCCTAAACGGAGAAAAACTGAAGGCATTCCCTCTAAAATCTGGAACAAGACAGGGATGTCCTCTATCACCACTTCTATTCAATTTAGTTCTCGAAGTACTAGCCAGAGCAATTAAACAGACAAAAGAAATTAAAGGCATAAAAATAGGAAAAGAAGAAATTAAATTATCGCTATTTGCAGATGACATGATAATTTACTTAACAGACCCAAAAGGATCTACAAAGAAGCTGCTAGAGTTAATAAATGAATTCAGCAAAGTGGCAGGATATAAAATCAACACGCACAAATCAAAGGCATTCCTGTATATCAGCAACAAAACCTCTGAAATGGAAATAAGGAAAACCACTCCATTCACAATATCCTCAAAGAAAATAAGATACTTGGGAATCAACCTAACAAAAGAGGTGAAAGATTTATACAATGAAAACTACAGAACCCTAAAGAGAGAGATAGAAGAAGATCTCAGAAGATGGAAAAATGTACCCTGTTCATGGATAGGCAGAACTAACATCATCAAAATGGCGATATTACCCAAAGTTCTCTACAGGTTTAATGCGATGCCAATCAGAATCCCAAAGACATTTCTTGTAGAAATAGATAAAGCAATCATGAAATTCATATGGAAAAACAAAAGACCCAGAATAGCAAAAGCAATTCTAAGCAGGAAGTGTGAATCTGGAGGTATAGCGATACCAGAGCTCAAACTGTACTACAAAGCAATAGTAACAAAAACAGCATGGTACTGGTACCAAAACAGGCAGGTGGACCAATGGTACAGAATAGAGGACACAGAGACTAATCCACAAAGTTACAACTATCTTAAATTTGATAAAGGGGCTAAAAACATGCAATGGAGGAAGGATAGCATCTTCAACAAATGGTGCTGGGAAAATTGGAAATCCATATGCAACAAAATGAAATTGAATCCCTTTCTCTCGCCAGCCACAAAAGTTAACTCAAAATGGATCAAGGAGACACTGTGTCTGATAGAAGGAAAAGTTGGCTACGATCTACATATTGTGGGGTCGGGCTCCAAATTCCTTAATAGAACGCCCGTAGCCCAAGAGTTAATGACAAGAATAAACAAATGGGACCTACTTAAACTAAAAAGTTTTTTCTCAGCAAGAGAAACAGTAAAAGAGGTAAATAGAGAGCCTACATCCTGGGAACAAATTTTTACCCCTCACACCTCAGACAGAGCCCTAATATCCAGAATGTACAAAGAACTCAAAAAATTAAACAATAAGATAACAAATAATCCAATCAACAAATGGGCCAAGGACCTGAACAGACACTTCTCAGAGGAGGACATACAATCAATCCACAAGCACATGAGAAAATGCTCACCATCTCTAGCAATCAGAGAAATGCAAATCAAAACCACCCTAAGATACCATTTCACTCCTGTAAGATTGGCAGCCATTATGAAGTCAAACAACAATAAGTGTTGGCGAGGATGTGGGGAAAAGGGCACACTTGTTCACTGCTGGTGGGACTGCAAAATGGTGAGGCCAATTTGGAAAGCAGTATGGAGATTCCTGGGAAAGCTGGGAATGGATCCACCATTTGACCCAGCTATTGCCCTTCTTGGACTATTCCCTGAGGACCTTAAAAGAGCACACTATACGGATACGGCCACATCAATGATTATAGCAGCACAATTCACAATAGCTAGACTGTGGAACCAACCTAGATGCCCTTCAATAGATGAGTGGATAAAAAAAAAATTGTGGCAGCTATACACAATGGAGTATTATGCAGCACTAAGAAACGACAAAATCATAGAATTTGCAGGGAAATGGATGGCATTAGAGCAGATTATGCTAAGTGAAGCTAGCCAAGCCCTAAAAAACAAATGTCAAATGTCTTCTTTGATATAAAGAGAGCCACTAAGAATAGAACAGGAAGGAAGAGCATGAGGAAAAGACTAACAGTAAACTAAGACGAATGGGGGGAGAGAAAGGAAGAGAGAAGGGAAAACATATGGAAATGGTAGGAGACCTTCAGTGATACACAAAATAATAAGAGGTTATGAGGGGTAAGGGGGTGGGGGGAAAAAAGGGGAGAGAATTGAACAACAGCAGAGGAGGTAGAGAGGGATGTTGGGAGGGGAGGGGAGGGGAGGGGGGATAGTAGGGGATAGGAAAGGTAGCAGAATACAACAGTCACTAATATGCCATTATGTAAAAATGTGAGTATGTAACAGAAGTGAGTCTGTATTATGTATTTGGGGAGTTCAAAACCCAATTGAGTCAAATGTATGAAAGATGATATGTCTTGAGCTCTGTAATGTTTTGAACAACCAATAAAAAAATAAATAAATATTTTTAAAAATAAAAAAAACAAAAGAATTATGAGATATTTGGTTAATAAGGAAAGATGGTTCTGTTTTATTCTCCCCCTCCCCCACTTTGGATTTTGGTTAAGAGAATTCTTAAGCATTGTTCTGAAATTCAGGCTGGGTTACATCTCCCCCTTCTGTGTTTCCATATTGCTTCTGTCTCTGTTTAATTTTCAAGTGATCTTGACACCATGTCAGGCATTGCTTTAGATAAAGGTACAAGTAAATATTTTTTAACTGAAGAAATTGGTGCTTCATTTGTGATTTATGAAAATGCCTGGATATAGAAACATGCTCTATACAAGTTATTCTCATACATTTTTCTTCTTTGTTATTGTTTATTATGACATTTAGCCCCAAATCACAAATAGTGCAGAATCCAGGCATGCAATGAATAGAGTGAGACAAAGTATCAAAGGAATTAGTGGGGGCTGTGTCCTACTGAAGATTGTATTTCTCTATTTAAAGGCATTAAAATAAAAACAAAAACAAACAAAAAAACTTGCCTGCCAAACAAACTGGGGGCATAGTCAACTGGTTGACCACATGAATCCATTGACTTCTGACTTAAAATGTGTTGTGTACCATGTAAAGCATTCTTCAGTTAGGAGGTGGGGAATATCCTGCAATTCTTAACAATACCCAGTCCCTTTACCATCTGCCTAATTGAGGACCACTGGTACTCTGCTTTTGTATCTAGTGCTAAATGATAATAATCAAGTTAGTTACTGGCCATTGCTGACAGTTTTCTTTTTGCCAGCAGAAAATGTTAATTTTGCTGGGTTTTAGCAAAACTACATTTGTGTGCCATTGTGTTATTAGAGAAATGATGATACAACTTGTATATAGCTCTCAAATGACCCATATTACAATATCTAGTACTTGGGCAAAAAGTCTATTTTCTCATTTATTATTCAGTTGTTCATTCATCCATTTAATAAATATTTAAATGTAAAAAAAAAAGAGTGGTGAATAAAGCTTCTGATTTCCTCACTCCCTTAACAACACATCATTATCATTTTTTCTATTGTGAAGACCCTGGAATGTGTGAAGTGCTTCCTCAAATGTGCTTTAGCTTTGCCTTTCCCTGATGGCTAATCATTCTAAGATCTTTTAGGAGTACTGTTAATGTGTCTCTCCTAAGCATGAGGAAAACCCCATTGTATTATGGCAAATTTTAAGTTTTAGAGACTTACCTTTTTAATCTAATACTTTTATTTTTATTTTTGTGCAGTAAAATACTATAAGATTTTCAAGTTTGTTGTCTTTTCTCCATCTGTGCCCGAAAGAGCTGTTTGATGACTCTTTTTTTCCCCTACTTTTAAACTCCATAGCAAATAATTTCTTCACCAGGTCATGAGCAGGATCAAAAAATTAAGGGACACGAAGTAATACAGGGTTTGGTAAGGGATCAGCTCTTAGCAGGAGGGGATCAGCTGAAGATAGTGGGGATGCTTTTAATATTGTGGCTTCTGATATCTTTCCATGTGGCAAAGTATGTAACATGAAGGAAAAACTTTATATGCCATGCGAAACCATCCCAATAAGTGTACACCCACCCTGAGCCCTTCTCTCCCTAGCGGGAAGGGAAGGCAGTCTTGAGGTTCCAGCCACCCACAACTTCTTAGCAGAAATCTCACTCTGAACTCCGCTCACCCACATCCCAGAAGAGAGAGGATGCGGATCTTCTCGCTGCATGCTGGGAATAGGTAATTGCCAAGACATTAATGAATCCAACAGCGAATTAACTGCTCTCCATTGTTTCAGTTGAACTCAAGCTGTTGCCCTTGAGTTGTGTTTGTACACTGAGGAGTCCCAGAGCAGCTGCAGAGAAAAGGCTGGATGCATATTTTCAACAGGTCAGACCCAGACCTCTATGAATGTCCATCACAGGAAAATGAATTGTGAGGGATCAGAAAATTTTGACTCTTTCATGAGGCCACAGATATGCGACAGGCAACTTTCAAAATAAAAGGTCCGTTTTGTGGTGAATGAAGACCAACAGCCAGTTTTACCAAGAGCTTTCTTTGCAGCCCAGGTGCTAGTATGAAGAGCAGCAAGGGCCACACCAAAACCAGGAATCTACACCTCTCTGTGAGAGTGGCTGGTAAGTAGTTTATTTACCATCACAATTTTCAAAAACACTATCCCAGAATCAGGATATACCTACACCTTAAAAACATATTACAGAATATTGTACATATTTTCATTACCATTTTGATGACATTTATGTAATGACCTTTTCTATGTGTGTCTAATTTTCCACAATACCACTTGTATTGCCGGAGTAGAAATAACTTCAGAGGTTATCACAAAACATGAGGGATTTAGCATGATGCCTCCAGTACTGGAAGAAAACCCAAAACATAACCAGAAACCCTGGGATGCCTGAATTCCTTAAGTGAGACAATGTGTGTGGAAAATTACTTATGGTAAACAATAGATAATGCTAAGTGTTAACACTCTGCTTTTGATGAGCAGGACAGAAAGAAATAATTTTTAGGGAGAAAGTATAGGGACACATTCCCATTATGATACAATATAGCATAACAATAGACCTACCAAAATATCTGTTTAAATAAAAATCATTATTGTAGAAGAAGTTATGTTTAGAAACGTATTCATTCACTAACTAGGGGTTTTCATCTTTATCTTACAACACATGGATGCTTGGGGAGGGGAGTTGCAAGCAATTTATTAACTGTAATAAATCCCTGAAGCTTTTAAGTAATCTACTTCATACACAACCCCCCTCCTTTAGAAATATTATATTTTGGGTTCACTCATAAGTGTCTTCATTCTCGGTCACCTGACTTTGAGATGACTGATTGGGAAAGAAAGATGCAGAGCTGCTTGTTCTGTGGGAACTGAGCCGATGGTCTCCATAAGGGATATGTTTAGGAGACAGGAGACACTGAGTTCCTCAGAAGCCGCTGGGCTATGCTGCCTCACTTATGCCCACAGAGGCTTTATTTTTCTCAGCAAGATATCTGCACCAGAACCATTGAACAGAAATGTCCTCTCGCCTCTGTCATGTCTCTGTTAGATCCTTTAGGTCCCACACAGTACCGTCTTTAAAGAATCTTTTAAAAACTCTGCTCCATGGATGTACTTGACAGAACTTCTTCATTCTTCAAACCTTTACTGAGTGCACATTTACACAAGGTGTTGCCCTAGTGTTTAGAACACAATTGAGAGGCCCAACTAGGACCTGGAGGAGCGCATATTCAAGATGGAATGAGGGGCTTCGACAAGTATTAAGTGCTCCATTTCCAGAGCTGCCCAAGCAAACACTAAGGGAAAATAATAATAATTTGTAGATTACATAGAATTGTTACCAAGTTTCCTGCACATATTGAGTTCATCTTCCCATTAGATTGTAAGTTGGTTGAAGGACAGTGTCGGAGACCAGCTCCAACAGGGGGTCTCAGGAGATGAACGGATGGTGAGGAGTCGGCAAAAGAGGGGGTGGAGAAAAAACACAGACACCAAAGTGAAGGTGTTGATCTTAATCTTTACTTGTGAAGTTGATCATATATACTTTTCATTTTGGCAGGCTTACAGTACTTTGTGGTTACAAAACAGGAATCATTATTCAAACAAAACAAAATATTACGTAGCTACAATTAGAATAGAAGAATGTATCTTGGCTTATGCATAAGCATGCATTTGTACTTTCAGTTCGAGTTTTGCTTTGAGGTGTTTCTGCTTAGTTAACTTATAATAATAGTTACAAATGTCCCAAACTATTGGCCTATATCTTGACTATTCTTTCTTGACTTACTGACTGGAACTGGTGCCATGATTACGGCAAGTAGTTGATTTGTTATTAGTTGTAATAAAAAAAAAGTAAGATCACAAACCATTGTGCACAGGAACAAGAACAAGTTGCCCAGTACTAAGGACTAATCTATCTTCTTAACATTAATTTTCTTTCTCTAGATTTTAATTTAATTTCTCAATAACTTCCTTGACAAGAATACAGGGAGTTTTTCTTTAGACATTAACAATTTACAATCCATAGCTGAATCATTGCATTCAGAGCAAACAGATCTATGCTTTAGAAGTAGTTGCATTAATTAGGAAAGTCATGATTTTTCCTTTATACTTAATGGTCATATGAGAAATCAAAACTATACTTATTAAAAGAATACAAAAACAAATCAGCACATTCCCAGAAACATACTGCACTCCTCCAGAGGATGGACGCCTTGCGCCATCCACCTCAGTAGGGCCTTTCCATTGACTGAGTAAGGGGAGGGGCGCAGCAGGACAGGGATCAGATCTTATTCTCTTTGGGTTTCTTAGTAGATCTGGCTTAGGACTAAATTAGACCCTGTATAGGAACAAAATTGGTTTGAATTAAAACTAACCACTACCAAGAAAAGAAATTTTAAAATCCTAAATGGAAAAGAGAATTTTTTATTTTGAAGAATTTTATAACTAGAAGGCTCTAACATATCGTAAGAGGTAATAATTTGTCTTCCCTTTCCCCTTTATGCTAGAAGAAGCACAGGTGAAATACAAAGAACTGAAAGAGCTGGCACAGTGGTGCACACCTGTAACCCAGCAGCTCAGGAGGCTGAGGCAAGAGAATAGTGAGTTCAAAGACAGCCTCAGCAAAAACAAGGCACCAAGAAACTCAGTGAGACCCTGTCTCTAAATAAAATATAAAATAGGGCTGGGGATGTGGCTCAGTGGTCAAGCCCCTGAGTTCAATCTCCGGTAACTTTCCCCCTACCCCAAAAAACAGAACTGAAAGAGATGTTAAATGCTGAATTGAGTACTGAATCTCCAAGACAGGATGGAGGCTTTTCCTGGTGAATTTGTTAAGATTTTAAACCTACCAGTTAGGGGTAAGGGCATCCCTGCATGTTAGGTGAAAGAGCCCAGCCTCCCCCAAAGTGTGTTTTGGACCAGCATCACTGGCAACAATTGAAAAACACTGACTGAGGCCAACTGTTCTGCACAATGACCTCTGATCTTTCCCTCGGCTCCAAGCACGCACACCACATGGAAGGATATAAGGACAACTCTGGGCAAGGCCAGATAGCTCATAGATTTCACAGTAATAAATTCACATTGCCAGTGAAATCATTCAGATATTTTTTTCCGAATAAATTGACCTTGTACTGTGTGTGTGTGTGTGAGTGTGTGTGTGTGTGTGTGTGTGTGTGTGTGTGTGTGTTTGTGTGTTTTAAGCAATTTACTGGGCAACATTAAAATTGATTTTAAAAATTTTAATCATTGCTTTTGCTATTGAGATCAAATAGGAATCATTGTTTCACTGATGTGCATAAGGGTTTTCATGATCACACCATTCTTCCTCGTTTTGGTCAAGCCCATTTTTTTTTTTCGTTTGAGAAAATGAATCCCTAAGGTTAGTCAGCAAAACATTTCATTTATTGCCAAAGCAAAAAAAAAAAAAGTTTTTCTTTTAAGTCTCTAGACTTATTTATTTTATTTTGTTTATATTTAGATTTTAAAATTAGTTGTGCTTAACTGAAGCACCGATTTTCTATTGAAATTTAAATACTTTAAGCTTCTTAAGGCCCTGAGATTTGGAATTTTAATGAAAGCTGTGTTGGCCTATTTATCATGTGCAATGAATTATTAGAACCAAAGACAAGAATGTCTGGGCATTGAAGATAATAAGACAGTTACTAATATATGGTATTATTATCAGGTAACAAAGTATAACTACAAATAATAGTTATTAGATGATAAATTTTCTGAGTCAATTTCTTTTTTGTTTCTTAAATCATAACTATTAAAAGATATTAAATGTACAAATTGATGTACATTATGCAAATTAAAGGGATTCATTGATGTTTTCCTACTTGCATTAATATATTGTGCATTAATTTCAATTCTTTTTTCTGTAAAATGGAGATAATAGGTTATCTTATAAGTTGTTGTGTAAACCAAATAAGTTAATGTATGTAAAAGTCTTATAGGCATTTAATAAATGTTAGGTATTTTTATCTAATGTGTGTCTCTATTCGTTACTCAATTTGAAAAATCCTGATTGGATTCAGGTATGTAAAAATTCATCTATTCAAAGAAATTCACTGAGTTTTGATAGAATGGATTATCAGAAATTCAATCTAATTTTTACAGAAAACATGCCACTTTTAAACAACATTAAACAAGGTTTTTAAAGTCAGGCATTTATGTGTATTGAAGCAATCTAAGAAGACTCACACTCAAATTGTTTTTCTATGAAATATGCCCTAGATGATTATGATGATTATGGTTATTATTATTGCAGAGAAGAGGGTTTACTATTAAGTTGTTCTAATTCCTATGCTGCATTATATAAATTCTAAGGAGCAAGTACATATTGTGTCACAAAGTGTCATTCATGAGTTATGATTGTTAATAATGGATTCTAATGGTGACCATGATGATGATTCAATCTAATGCCCTACATTAATAAAGAGCATAGAGGATAAGGAAAATTGTTTGGGTATCATCCTTCACCCTACCCCACACACCCGTGACCTACAAGAAATTAGCCAGTAAAACCAAGGAAAAACTTATATGTAGATAGAATTATATAAACATACATTGGGAGATTTTTTTAATGCCCCATGAAATTGTCCCTCCTGAACTGACCTTTATATTTAAGACCTTTACAATAACAGTATGCACAACTTCAGAGATTGCATTTTTAAATCCCTGAACATTTACATTTAGTTTTCCCTTTTACACATCCACAGACCATGTACCAATTTCCCGTAGTAAAATCTGCTGGAACTGCCTTCTATGTGGAATTTTATTTCTCTTTCTGAAAACATCTAGATATCTACCTATAAAAGAGATTGTCATATTGATCTTTTTGATACGGAGAGTTAAAAGAAAGTACATGTCACTGATTTCTAAATGACTTGAAGTTCATCCAGGTAGTTGATAGAGAAAACAGAGAACGTAAGAAATGTCAAGTACATGTAGCTTCCAGCTCCATTTCAAAGTTGATTGTAAATCAATGCTAATAAGGTAACTTCTTGTTTAGGGAAATTATTTAGAGAAAGCGATACCTACAACTGACCTAGATAGTGTGGTGTTTTTAGTCATTTCTGGATAAACTTTTACTACAAATTTCGTGAACACCAAGTATCACAAGAATCCCTACTTTCTCTATTTCCTTCTCTACTTTCTCTATTCTCCTGGCGGATTTCATATTCACCCTTTGCTGTAAAAGTTGCCTTCAAGACAATGACTCCCAAATCCACACCTGCAGGTCTAGGCTGTCTGTGAAGGGCATTTCCAGGTGATTATTCCACAGATAACTCACATTCAACATTACTCAAATCAAATCCACCAAAGCCTTCTCTACATCTGCTATTCCTCACATATTCCTGTTTTCCTGAGTGATCCCAACAGCTAGCCAGCCTGCCCAAACTGATTTGTTCTCTTTACCATGTCCTCTTCAACTAGGACTTTAAAGTTCTCCATATCCTTCTCCATGAGGGCTTCAGAGATTTTCTCCCACCTTCAACACAACAGGTCTTCCGATACAGACCACTTCATTTTGATCTTGTTTTAGCACTCAGATCACTCTTTTGAACTAAACAGGTGTGTCTAAAACCTGGGGAACCAGGTTTCACAGTTATCGACCCTTGCTCCTTGGACTCACATGCACAATTTTATGAGTGGGTCTATCTGCGTGTTCTAGACCTAGGGATCTCATGATTTTCTAAAACCCAGTCTATCTCTCACCCGATGTCCCTGTTTTCAGTCTGCACTCACCTAAAAGAGATTTATGGTCCCGTATTGTTGATACTCTGCAATCATTGATGTCCATGCTCATACCCAAACCTGGCTTCCAGAGACACACCTGGGCTCCCTGGTGGCCCATGGCATGGTGGGGGGTGGGACGTTTTCTGAGGTTTCTATTGCCAAGTACCTTGCTTAGAAATCAGGCCTGACACAGCTTCACAGAGCCTAGGCCTGGCCCCATAGGCTGATACCCTGCCACCTCCCCTGAAGTAGCAGGCTCCTTAGAATGACCCAGGGCTTGGCAGCATCAACTGGTACTATCCCACCAGCCACTTGAAGACTAGCTGGAGTCTCCATAGAAACAGGGTACATCTCTATGGAAATGGGCTCCCTTCTCCCGCCCCAGTGTGATGCAGCTCTCAGAGAAGCTCAATAGTGAGGGTCTTTCTATGTATACCAATTAAGATAACCAAGTGTTCTCAGTTTGCTGAGCCTTAGATGGCAGATTCCTTCTATATTCTTTGAGATTTCTGCCATCAATGTTGCCTGAGATGCCAACTTGCCATCCCACTAACTGTAAGACAGTGTTCTCAGTCAATACCAATCCCACAACCAATAACACACACACACACACACACACACACACACACACACACATGCACACACCCATCCATCATGGTGAGCAAGGCTTTGTATCTGTGACACAGACCGAATGCACCCACCAATCACATTCACTGTTTCAAAAAGATCGTGATCAGGAAGCAACTGATGTCACTTGTAACATGTGATATGACCTGGACAATCACTGTGGTAAAAAAGAAATAGAGAAATGCAAAATATGGGAGAAAATATTTAACCCCTTAGAGACGTAAAAAAAATATTTAGATGTGGTTCCAACCAATCCTGAGTTAAAAATCATCTTGAAAAAATGCTTTCACTTATATTTATCAATTTACTTACTTACTTACTTACTTACTTACTGCAGTACTGGGGATTCAACCCAGTGGCACTCTACCATGAAGCTGTATCCCCAGCCCTTTCAATTATTTGGCGCGGGGGGCCTTGCAGAGTTTCAAATTTATGATCCTCCTGCCTTAGTCTCCCAAGTACCTAGGATTACAGGCAGGTACCACTCTTCCTCATTAATTACATATTTTTAAAATAAGGCTATTTTTTTAAAATTGAACTATAATTTGTACTCAAAGAATGCACAGATCTAAAGTGTACAGGTTTATAATATTTTACATATATATGAACTACCAAAAATCAGGATATAAAACATTTCTATCACTTTAGAAAATTCCTTCATGCTTCAACTGATATCACCCCTGAGCTCCAAAAAAAAAAAAAAAAAAAGACCACCATTATTACTTGACCATTATAGCTGTTTTGCTAATTTTTGAACTTTATTTAAAGGAAACATACAGTATATATTTTGTATCTTGCTTCTTTCACCCAGAAAATTTTTTTTAGATTTGTCAATGTTATTAATGTTCCAGTATTTGTGTTTCTAAAGTAACTGAATTATTCCACTGCATGATAAACCGTGATTTGTCTTCTGTCCTTCTGCTGAATGCATAATATCTGTTTGAGTTATTATGAACTTTTTCACAAGAATTTTTGTGAACTGTGCATTAATTTCTTTGGAAATATGCTAGAAATGAGATTGTTTTGAATAGAATAACTACATATTTAACTAAATTAGAAATTACTAAATATTTTTGAAAAATAAGTGTATAGACTTTAAATTTTACCTTGAGTATCTATCAAAATAGCTAGAAAGCATGTTGTTTTCATCATTATAATAACCAAAAAGAGCAGAAGAAAATGCAAATTAATGACTTTCTTTGACTTTATTAGGGATGAAGATTATAAGGCAAACAACTAACCGAAGTCTGGGGCGAGATAAGTAACCAAAATAATTCAGGCATTTTTTTAACTATGGGAGAACCCACTAGATACATAGGAGTTTATTTATATAAAAAAACTCAAATAAAAAATAGTTAATGGATTGCTAAAGACTAAGCATAGACTGGTTTAAGAGCATAAAGACCCAAAGGGCTATAGACATAAGATGTTTGTATTTTTTCTTTTTCTCCATGGATTCCACAAAATGCTCCCAGGAAGATAGAGAAGTATTCTGAGAAAGTGTCTTTAACGGTATCATTTCGTGGATAGATGGAGGGACAAAGAGCAGCAACAGCAGCCAAAACTCCTCCCAGAAACATTTCCTGATTTTTTTGCATAGAACAAAAGCTGTAATCTTCAGGGGCAAGAGTAACAGAAACTGTTACATTAGGACCCTCAAAGGAAAACCTTTGCAGCTATGGAAAGGAACAGGCCGAAATGTCTAACGTAGGGAGGAATAAGAACTAGGCTCAGCCATATTGCTAGAAAGTGGGTCACAGTGAAGGCCATATCCCTGTGACTGAGTTTACAGTACCTAAGGCAGGGCTTCGTGGAAACATCAGAAATCCCTTCTCGGTTTCCCACTAGTCCACTAACATGCATTGACTGAAAATAACAGTAGAATACATCTGAGAATTCTTCAAGAAATAGATTATCTCTGGAGAACAGCGAAAATAGAATACACAAAAGCAAGCAGGGAACAATATTAACAAACTGAACTCAGCCATATAGAATAAGGATAACATTACAGTCAATTGAGATCAATCCCAGAATGCAAGGCTGGTTCAATATTCAAAAATTCAATCAACCGAATTTCCATAGTAACAGACTAAATAAGAAAAAATATATATCATTAAAATAGATGCAGAGAAAATAAGAAAATTCAATATCTATTTATGATAAAAACTATAACTAAATGAAACTAGGGGCAAAATCCAGTTGTAGAGTGCATGCTTAGTATGCATAATGCTCTGAATTCAAAACCTAGCACAAATACAACAACAACAAAAAAAAATAGTAGTAAGAAATGGATAGACATTTTCTAACTTGATAAAAGGCATTGAGTAAATGTTATTGTGCCAGACACAAAGCTTATATTATCTCAAAACTTTTTTCAGCAGTTGTGAAATAGACATAATTAATATCCTAAGCAAGGAACAAACTGAGGAATAGAGATGAGCTGACTTTTTACAAACAACATCTAGTAAACAACAGATGGATTTCAATCCCCATCTATCTGAACCAAGAGCCTACTGTTTTACTATAATATTTTTCATTTAAGATTGAAAAAGAAACAGAAATTTTAGTTGAAAACAATGGATCACGGATTAGCATGGGTAACATGATAGAAAATCAGTAATTATATCGATCTTTTTTTTTTCAGGAAATCTAATGTTTGGTGAGGTAAATCTTAGAATACAAAAGAAGAAAAATACCTAAGTATATATCATTTGTCAAAATTTCTTGTATCTTATAAAACTTAAAAATATAAAAGTTTCTACTGAAAAAAATAGATCAATGTATTTAAAAGCAGGTGACTTATAATTTTACTTTTAAGAAATAATCAGAGATGATCACAGATACATATGTATGAAAGCTTCTATTCCAATATTTATGATAGTAAATGGAATGGAAGGTTTCTATGTTCAATTAAAAGGGCGATATTAACTTAATTTCATGTTAGAAAATTAAGATTACAAGGCAAACAACTAAATAGAGTACAACAATATTGGGAAATTGTGCTTTGGATATTTTAAATATAGATAGAGGTAGAATGGGATGAATGCAAAGAGAGCTTTGATTTTGTGACCTGTTCTATTCTTCTGAATAACTTTCTGCATTTTCCTCATTTTTCCACAATGAAAACTTATTACTTGAAATAACAGACATACAAAAAAGAATTCATCACAGTGACGCACAATGTTAGGAGGGAGATACTGCAGATTCAATGAGACACAGGGGTTGATAGCATGTTGTGCATTTTGACCAAGTCTCCATTTATTCTTACAAAAGAGCACCCATGCAAAAGTGTGTGAGAAGTTATGCTCTCTCTAAAGTCACTCCTATACGTCATTTTCCAGAGTCCAGGCATCTCTGTATGGCCTCTATTTTAAGAGGTCCTGTCAAGATCAGCAAAACACTAGGCAGAGAGGAAGAAAAAAAAGGAAGAAAGCTGGTTGTTTATTTGCCATGTTGCTGCAAATTAACAAGCCTGTTTGTGGTGCTCTCAGTCCATTCTCGTCATGGTCTCTTTTTCTCTGTTTTGTATGATACCATTGGAAATGAGCAATCAATCATTTGTCACTGAATTCATCTTCTTGGGATTTTCCAACCACTCCAACCTACAGGGCTGGTTCTTTCTGCTCTTTCTGGTCATTTACATGACCACTCTCCTGGGGAACATGCTCACAATAGTGGCCACCAGGGTCAGTCCTACTCTCCACACTCCAATGTACTTTTTCTTCTGCAATTTGAGCTTCTTGGATGTCTGCTAAACATCCACCACCCTCCCAGTACTACTGGTGAACTTCTTCTGGGAGAAGAAGGCCATTTCTTATGAGGGCTGCCTTTCCCAGATCTTCTTTTTGGTGACAAGTGCTGGCACAGAAGGCTTCTTACTGGCTGTGTGGCCAGTATGAGTGCTGTGTGGCCACCTGCCATCCTCCTCAGTACCCAGTCATCATGAGTGTGAAGGTCTGTGTTGGCCCGGTGACTGCGTCCTGGCTGTGAGGGCTGGTGAATTTGGTCACACACATGGTGCTGGCCATCACACTCACTCTGTGTGGGCCCCACCAGTTCAGCCACTTTCTCTGTTACACCTCATTGCTCCTGAAGCTCTCCTGCTCAGACACCTTTGTCAACAAGTCTGCGATCAACGTGGTCAGTGCCACCATGGGCCTGAGCCCCTGCCTCTTCACTGCAGGCTCCTACGAACTCATCATGGTGGCCATCCTGGGGATTCCCTCTGCCCAGGGCAGAAGGAAGGCCTTCTCCACCTGTGCGTTCCCCCTCACTGTCGTGGTGGTCTTCTATGGAACAGCCAACTTCCACTATGACAAGCCCATAGAAGGCTGGACATGAACACCCTGGTCTCTGTGCTCTTCTGTGTGGTGAGCCCCCTGTTGAGCCCCGTCATTCACAGCCTGAGGAGCAATGAGGTCCAGGTGCCCTGAGGAAGCTGGCTGGAGGGTGTGCATCCCTTTGCATGATCAAAGTCTAGACCAATCTTCAAACTGGAGTATACAGTCATCTTGTAAAAGATGCCTCCCAGGGACTTGTAGGCACCTGGTTAGAGAGTCTGTATCTGGAGCTTAAACTCCAACTCCCACTTTTAAAATCTCTGAGACTCCTTTCTCTCCTCTCTTTTCACAAAACCCCTTTTCCAACTTTCAGGTTCAAGTATGTCGGACACCTTGTGTGGGTGTTCAGCACCATCTCTGTCCTTCTGTGTTCTCCCCACACCAGAGGGACATAAAGTACGAGAACCTCGTTTCCCACACTCCCCCGACTGCAGGCCTCCATTTTAAGAGGTTCTGTCAAGATCAGCAAAACACTAGGCAGAGAGGAAGAAAAAAAAAGAAGAAAGCGGGTTGTTTAGGATCTCATAGCAGCAGCAGCAAATCAGCCCTGTAGAGGCAGGAACTAATCTCCTTGGTGCCAGGAGCTGTGTGTGCAGGCTTTTAGACAGCTGTTTCTGAATGTGGGTCACAGTAGCGTGGAATGAGCGTCTCTTTCCAGGGAAGCTAGGATTTCAATATATGGGGTGGTGTCACCTGCCCTTTTTTCCTTTTTTCTTCCAGATCTCACAACCATTTCATAACTTTTTTCTTTGTCAACTTCCTCTACCCTAAGATATCAAGAGTCGTTCTTCATCTCTACCTGACCACGGTGGCAGTGACCACAATAGTGGTTCACACCAGAGATGGTTCTTGATAACAGATCTGAGGAGGTAGGTTGGATGTCTGACCTGAGGGAATTGAATATGTTGATGATGTCACAGCCCATGGGAAAGGAGACCTGATAATTCCTGGTGAGCAATGACCCAACTAAGACTTTAAGTTATCGTGGCCTGAAATCAAATGTCTATGCAAAACTGAGCTTTGGAATAACACCATCGACCTTCAGGGTGGGAATGAACATTACAACATTACTATAGACTGCTGTTACTGACTGGAGTGGGAGACTTACAGAAAGAAAATGATAGGTTCAAGCATTATATTCCTCCTTCAAGTCAGGTTCAGATCATCAGAAATATTTTCTCTCTGGAAACTGATATAGGTTAATATCAGAATAAAACATCCAATTCTCCAAATTGCAGAAGTACAAAGAAAATTATAAATCCACAATTTCTCCAGGTCTCTCTTATGTAAATTAGAACATTAATGGGACAATGATTGAGACCCTGTTAATTAGAATGGCAAAATACCAGTGGAATTAGACAAATCTCAGAGCCTTGAACCCTGAAATCTCCATTAACCCTCTTTGCTGTCAGAAGCAGCTCCTCCTCCCCCGAGGAAACTAGCTTTCCCTAAATTGAAGACCCTATAGTGACTCTACCTGGGCACTTGTCTTTTTTTTTTTTTAAGAGAGAATGAGAGAGGAGAGGAGAGAGGAGAGGAGAGGGGAGAGAGAGAGAGAGAGAGAGAGAGAGAGAGAGAGAGAGAGAGAGAGAGAGAGAGAGAGAATTTTTAATATTCATTTTCTAGTTCTCGGAGGACACAACATCTTTGTTGGTATGTGGTGCTGAGGATTGAACCCGCGCCGTATGCGTGCCAGGCAAGCGCACTACTGCTTGAGCCACATCCCCAGCCCAATTGTCTTTAAGATGTTCATCCATCATCCCACATTGTCACCAGACTCTTAATTGGGGTCTGATCCTAGAACGCCTCAGGTAAGAGTATAAAATATAGCCCAGGAGAGTATAAGGGTCACACCAAAATAAAAGATAAATATTTTACTGTATTTTGTTAATAGGAGCCTTAAGAATATATAAGAGAATTTGTTTGAGTCTTCTAGACAAAAGAAGTCAGGACATATTTCTGGATCATCTTGAATGCAGTCACAGGGATGTAATCACCAGAAATGTTAGGGCCAAGGATTTTCCTGAGCCACGGGGAGTGGCTATTAGACACTCTTTGGTTGATGGACTGAAATCTGGACTCAGTGTTTGCTTAAGTTCAATGACCAATATGATCCTGGAATAATGGAGAGGATGGTGATCAGAAATAAATAAGGTGTTGGATGGCGTGTTATGTGACCCCTTCCCTGGCCTCACAGCTGGATCTGGAGGAGGGCCTGGAGCACCAGCCTTCGCCAAGGCCTCATGGACATGCGTTCAGAAGGCAGCACCAGATCCTTGTGAAACCCGCAGCCGCTGTCCTCGGCAGCCTGGGAAGACATTAACAGATGGCATCGTTGAAACGGGCTCCCTAATTTCAGTGAGAATAAGGGGACCCTGAAGTAGAAGAGGCCATATGGTGGAGCAGTGATGAGAACATTTGAATCTGTAGAGATTTTTGACAGCGGTAAATGATCGTGGTATATATAGATGGGAAAAAATGGGCACCCTCCTAGAATAGTGCCTGTCCCATGTAATGTGAAACTCTTCTTTTCACACTTCATTTGTGCATTACAGTGGTCCATAATGGTGAGATTTGCTGACACATATTTGAACATGCACACAAAATAACTGTGAACATTGGCCAATATCATTCCAATATTTCCCTTTTCCTCACCTCCTCCCCTGGTGCCTTGACTCTACTGATCTTCCTTCAACTTTTATGATGAGACTCCCTTCCCAACTTTCCTTTCTTTTCCCCCTCTAACTTTAACAGAGGAAAAACATACGGCCCTTAACTTTCTGAGTTGCTTAATTTCCTTAATGTTCTGAAGATCCATCCATCTTCCAGCATGACATAATTTCGTTCTTCTTTATGGCTGAATGAAATTCCAGTGTGCATATACCAGATATTCTTTATCCATTCGTCCACTGATGTCACCTCGGCTGGTTCATGGGCATGTATGTGTCATTATAGTATGATGACCTCGATCCGCTGTGATAAATACCAAGCAGAGGTAGAGCTGGGTCGCAGGGTGGTCCATGGCTACTCCTGAGGAGCCTCCATCCCGATTTCCGTGGTGGTTGTGCTGATTTACATGCCCACCAACAGGGTGAGAGATCTCCTTTCTCTCCAATTCTCTCCTTGTCACACTGGTTTCTGTTTGTATTCTTGGTGGTTGCCTTTGTCACTGAAGTGAGATGAAATCTCAGGGTAGTCTTGACTTGCAAGTATTTTCATATATTTGTTGGCCACTCACATATTTTATTCTAAGACATGTCTGTTTAGTTCATTTTGTTTCCCATTTGGTAATTGGGTTATTTGATAATTGAGTTATTTAATAATTGTGGGTTTGATGTTAAGTTTTTTGAGTTCTTTATTAATATTCTGAATATTCATCCTCTTTTAGAAGAGCACCTCATAAAAATTTTCTCCCTTTCCATAGGTTCTCTCTTCATATTCTAATTGTCTCCTTTGCTGTGCAGAACCTTCTTAATTTCATGCCATCCTATTAGCTCACTTTTGGTGTTATCTCCTGAGATTTGGCATCTTATTGAGAAAGTCATTGCCTCTTCCTATAGGGTGGAGTATTGACTTTGTTTTTTCCTAGAAACTGCATAATTTCTGGTCTAGTGCCTGAGTCTTTAATGCATTCTGAGTTGATTTTTTGCAGGGTGAGCGATAGTTCAGGTCTCATTCTTCTGCATTTGGACAGCGGAGTAGAAGGACTGTTTCAGAGAGTAGATGTTAATGACTGGAAAGCAGAAAAACTGTTATAGAGAGCAGAATTTGGAGACTGAGGTGCAGAAGGACTGTTACAGAAAGCAGAGTTTGGAGACTGGGGTGCACAACGATCATTGCAGAGAGCAGAGTTTTCAGAATGAGGTGCATAAGGACTGTTGCAGAGAGCAGATGTTGGAGACTGTGGTTCAGAATGACTGTTGCAGAGAGCAGAGGTTGGAGACTGGGGTGAAAAATTATGATACAGAAATCAGAGGTGTGAGCAGATTTTGTAAATTGGGGTACAGAGGGACCTTACAGAGGGCAGAGACTAGGGTGCAGAAGAATCGTTGCAGAGAGCATAGGTTGGAGACTGAGGTGCAAAAAACTGTTACAGAGAGCAGAGGTTGGAGACTGGCGTGCAGAAGGCCTGTTAAGGAGAGCAGAGTGTGGAGAAGGGTTCCAGAAAGACTGTTACAGATCACAGAGTTTGGAGACTGGGTTTAAGAAGGATCTAACAGAGACCAGATGTTGGGGATCCAGGTGCAGAAGGACCATTACAGAGAGCAGAGGTTACAGACTAGCGTGCAGAAGGACTGTTTCAGAGAGCAGAGGTTTGAGACTGGGGTGCATAAGGCCTGCTACAGAGAGCAGAGGTTGGAGACTGGGTTGCAGAAGAACTGTTATAGAGAGAAGAGTTTTGAGGCTGGGTTGCAGAAGGATCTTAAAGAGAGCAATGGTTTGTGACTGTGGTGCAGGACGAATGTTACAGAGAGCAGTGATTGGAGACTGGGGTTCAGAAGGATAGTGCAGAAAGCAGAGGTATCAAACTGAGGTCCAGAAGGACTGTAACAGAGAGCAGAGTTTGGAGACTGAAGTGCAGCAGGAATGTTACAGAGAGCAGAGTTTGGTGACTGAGGTGCAGAAGGACTGTTTTAGAAAGCAGATTTTGTAAATTGGGGTACAGAGGGACCTTACAGAGGGCAGAGGTTGGAGACTGCGGTATAGAAAGACTGTAACAGTGAGCAGTGATTTTAGTATATAGTGCAGAAGGACTGTTACGGAGAGCAGAGGTTGGAGACTGGGGTGCAGAAGGATTGTTACAGAGAGCAGAGGTTGGAGACTGGGGTGAAAAAGGACTGTTGCAGAGAGCATAATTTGGAGAATGAGGTGCAGAAGGACTGTTGAGAGGAGATGTTGGAGACTAGGGTGCAGAAGAATCGTTGCAGAGAGCATAGGTTGGAGACTGAGGTGCAAAAAACTGTTACAGAGAGCAGAGGTTGGAGACTGGCGTGCAGAAGGCCTGTTAAGGAGAGCAGAGTGTGGAGAAGGGTTCCAGAAAGACTGTTACAGATCACAGAGTTTGGAGACTGGGTTTAAGAAGGATCTAACAGAGACCAGATGTTGGGGATCCAGGTGCAGAAGGACTGTTACAGAGAGTAGTGGTTGGAGACTGAGGTGCAAAAGGATCGTAGCAGAGAACAGCATTTTAAGACTGAGGTTCAGAAGGACTGTTGCAGAGACCACAGGTTGGAGACTGGGGTGAAGAAGGACTGTTACAGAAAGCAGAGGTTAGAGACTGAGGTGTAGAATTATTGTTACAGAGAGCAGAGTTTGGAGACTGGGTTGCAGAAGTACTGTTACAGCGAGCAACATTTTGAGACTGGTGTGCAGAAGGATCTTGCAGAGAGCAGAGGTTGGAGACTGGGGGAAGAACGACTGTTGTAGAGAACAGATGTTGAATACTAGGGTCCAGAAGGATCCTTCCAGAGAGTAGAGGTTGGAGTCTGGGGTGCAGAAGTCCTCTTACAGAGAGTAGAGTTTGAAGACTGGTGTGCACAAGGCCTGTTACAGAGAGACGAGGTTGGAGACTGGGGTGCAGAAGGACTGTTACAGAGAGCAGAGTTTGCAGACTGGGTTTCAGAAGGGTCTTGAAGAGAGATGAGGTTGGAGACTGATTTACAGAAGGACTGTTGCAGAGAGAAGACGTTGGAGACTGGTGTGCAGAAGGATCGTTGGGGCGAGCAGAGTATAAAGACTGGCGTGTAGATGGACTGTTGAAGAGAGCAGAGGTTAAAGTCTGGGTGTAGAAGGACTGTTTCAGAGAGCAGATGTTGGAGACTTGTGTGCAGATGGACTGTTTCATAGAGCAGAGATTGGAGACTGAGGTACAGAAGGACTGTTATAGAGAGCAGAGTTTGGAGACTTGGCTGCAGATGGATTATTGCAGAGAGCAGTTTTAGACTGAGGTACAGAAGAACTTTTTCAGAGAGAAGATGTTGGAGACTGGGGTTCACAAGGACTGTTGCAGAGAGTAGAGTTTAGAGACTGGTGTGCAGAAAAATCTTTGCAGAGAGCACAGGTATGAGACTGGGGTGGAGAAAGATCGTTGCAGAAAGCGCAGGTTGGAAACGGGTGTGCAGAAGGAATGTTGTAGAGAGCAGTATTTGGAGACTTGGGTGCAGAAGGTCTGTTACAGAGAGCAGAGTTTGGAGACGGTTGTAATGAAGGACTGTTACAGAAAGCAGAGTTTGGAAACTGGGTTGCAGAAGGATCTTACAGAGAGCAGAAGTTGGAGACTGAAGTGCAGAAGAACTGTTACAGAGGGTGGAGGTGGGAGACTGAGGTGCAGAAGGACAGTTACAGAGAGCAGAGGTTTTAGACTGGTATGTAGAAGGACTGTTGCAGAGAGTAGACGTTGGAGATTAAGGTCCAGAAGGACTGTAGCAGAGAACAGACTGGAGACTAAGGTGCAAAAGTAAAGTTACATAGAGCAGAGGTTGGAGATTGGGGTGCAGAAGGACTGACACAGAAAGCAGAGGTTCGAGACTCAGGTGAAGAAGTACCCTTAGAGAGAGCAGAGGGTGGAGAATGCAGTACAGAAAAACTGTTACAGAGAGCAGAGATTGGAGACTGGAGTGGAGAATGACTGTTGAAGAGAGCAGATGTTGGAGACTGGGGTGCCAAAGGACTGCTGCAGAGAGCAGAAGATAGAGAGTGGTGTTAAGAAGGACTGTTGCGGAGTCCAGAGGTTGCAGACAGAGTTGCAGAAGCACTGATGTAGGAAACAGATGTTTGAGCCTGGGGTGCAGAAGGATCGTTTAGGCGAGCATAGTATAAAGACTAGGGTGTAGAAGGACTTTTGCAGAGAGCAAATGTTGAAGACATGGGTGCAGAAGGACTGTTGTATAGAGCAGTGATTGGAGACTGAGGTACAGAAGGACTGTTACAGAGAGCAGAAGTTGGAGATTGGGGTGCAGATAAATTATTGCAGAGAGCAGAGTTTTCAGACTGAGGTACAGAACAACTGTTGCAGGAAGCAGATGTTGGAGACGTGGGTTCAAAAGGACTGTTGCAGCTAGCAGAGGTTTTAGACTGGGGTACAGAAGGATCATTGCAGAGAGCAGAGGTTGGAGACTGAGGTGCAGAAGGATCATTGCAGAGAGCAGATGTTCGAGACTGGGGTGCAGAAGGATCGTTACAGAGAGCAGAGTTTGGAGACTAGGGTTCAGAAGGACCTTTACAGAGAGCATATGTTAAAGACTTGGGTGCAGATGGAATGTTGCAGAGAGCAGAGGTTGGAGATTTGTTTGAAGAAGGACTGTAGCACAAAGAAGAGGTTGGAAATGGGGTGCAGAAGGACTGCTGCAGAGAGCAGAGGTTAAAGACTGGGTTGCAGAAGGACTGTTACAGAGAGGAGAAGTTAGAGACTGGATTTCAGAAGGATCTTACAGAAAAAAAAAGTTTGGAGACTGATGTTCAGAAAGACTGTTACAGAGAGCAGAGGTTCGAGACTGAGGTGCAGAAGGATCGTTACAGAGAGCAGAGATTGGAGATTGGGGTGCAGACGAACTTTTACAGAGAGCAATGGTTTGATACTGGGGTGCAGAAGGAATGTTGCAGAGAGCAGAGTTTGGAGACTTAGGTTCAGAAGGACTGATGCTGAGAGTAGAGTTTGAAGATTGGCGTGCAGAAGAACTGTTGCAGAGAGCAGAGGTTTTAGACTGCAATGTAGAAGGACTGTTACAGAGAGTAGAGTTTGGAAATTGGGGTCGAGAAGGAGTGTAGCAGAGAACAGAAGTTTGAGACTAAGGTGCAGAAGTATAGTTACACAGAGCACAGTTTGGAGACTGGGGTGCAGAAGGACTGACACAGAAAGCAGAGGTTGGAGACTCGGGTGCAGAAGTACCCTTACCGAGAGCAGAGTTTGGAGAATGCAGTACAAATGGACTGTTACAGAGAGGCGATTTTGGAGACTGGGGTGCAAAAGAACTGTAGCAGAGAGTAGAGGATGGAGACTGGGGTGCAGAAGGACTGTTGCAGAGAGCAGAGGTTTTACACTGGGATGTAGAAGGACTGTTGCAGAGAGTAGAGGTTGCAGACTAAGGTGCAGAAGGACAGTTACACAGAGCACAGCTTGTAGACTGGGGTTCAGAAGGACTGATAGAGAAAGCAGAGGTTGGAGACTCGGGTGCAGAAGTACCCTTACAGAGAGCAGAAGTTTGAAAATGCAGTACACAAGTACTATTACAGAGAGCAGAGTTTGGAGACGGGGGTGGAGAATGACTGTTGCAGAGAGCAGATGTTGGAGACTGAGTTGCAGAAGGACTGTTACAGATGGCAGAGTTTGGAGACTGTGGTGTGCAAAACGACTGATACAGAAAGCAGATGTTGTGTACTGGGGTGCATAAGGACCCTAATGGAGAACAGAGGTTGCAGACTGCAGTACAGAAGGACTGTTACAGAAAGCAGAGGTTGGAGACTGGGGTGCAGAAGAACTGATGTAGAGAACAGATGTTGGACACTTGGGTGCAGAAGTATTATTGGGGCGAGCAGAGAATGGAGACTGGAGTGTAGAAGGACTGTTGCAGAGAGCAGAGTTTGGAGACTGGGGTGCAGAAGGACTGTTGCAGAGAGAAGAGGTTGAAGACTGAGGTATCGAAGGATTGTGTCAGAGAGCAGATGTTGGAGACTTGGGTGCAGAAATACTGTTGCATAGAGCAGAGATTGGAGACTGAGGTACAGAAGGACTGTTACAGAGAGTAGAGGTTGAAGACTGGGGGTCAGATGGATTATTGCAGAGAGCAGAGTTTTTAGACTGAGGTACAGTAGAACTGTTGCAGAGAGAAGATTTTGGAGACTGGGGTCCAAAAGGTTTGTTGCAGAGACCAGAGTTTTGATATGAGGTGCAGAAAGACTGTTACAGAGAGCAGAGGTTTTAGACTGGGGTGCAGAAGAACTGATACAGGAAGCAGAAGTTGGTAACTGTGGTGCAGAAGGACCATTACAGAGGGAAGTGTTTGAAGACTGCAGTACAGAAGGACAGTTACAGAGAGTAGAGGGTGGCGACTGGAGTGCAGAAGAAGTGTTGCAAAGAACAGAGTTTGGAGACTGAGGTGCAGAAGGACTGTTACAGAGAGCAGAGTTTTTAGAAAAGGTTGCAGAAGGATCTTACAGAGAGCAGAGATGGTAGACCGAGGTGCAGAAGGACTGTTACAGAGAGCAGATTTGGGAGACTGGGGTGAAGAAGGATTTTTATATGTAACAGACTTTAGAGACTGGGGTGCCAAAGGCTTCTTATGGAGAGGACAGTTGGGAGAAGGAGTGCAGAAGGACTGTTACAGAGGGCAGAGTTTGGAGTCTTGGTTACAGAAGATACTTATAGAGAGCAGTTGTTGGAGAGTGAGGTGCAGAGGGACTGTTACAGAGAGTAGATGTTAGAGACTGAGGCACAGAAAGATTATTACAGAGAGCAGAGTTTGGAGACTGGGGTGTAGAAGGACTGTTTCAGATATCAGAGGTTGGAGACTGGGGTGTAGAAGGACTGTTGCAGAAACCAGAAGTTGGAATCTGGGGTGCTGAATGACTGTTAAAGAGAGCAGAGGTTGGAGAATGAGGTGCAGAATTACTTATACATAACGCAGAGTTTGGAGACTCAGGTGCAGAAGGACTGTTACAGAGAGCAGCGGTTAGAAAGTGGGTTGTAGAAGGACCCTTACAGAGAATAGAGGTTGAAGACTGCGGTACAGAAGAACTGTTGTTGAGATCAAGGTTGGAGACTCGGGTGCAGAGGGATCATTGCAGAGAGCACAGGTTTGTGACTGCAGTACAGAAGGACTGTTACAACGAGCAGATGTTGGAGACTGGGGTGTAGATTAACTGTTGCAGAGAGCAGAGATTGCAGAGTGAGGTGCAGAAAAACTGTTACAGAGAGCAGAGTTTGGAGACTGTGGTGCCCAAGGACTAATACAGAAAGCAGAGGTTGGAGACTGGGGTGAAGAAGGACCCTTACAGAGAACAAAGGTTGAAGACTGTGGTAATGAAGAAGTGTTTTTGAGAACAAGGTTGGAGACTGGGGTGCAGAGGGACCATTGCAGAGAGCAGAAGTTAGAGACAGGGGTGCAGAAGGAATGTTACAGAGAGCATATGTTTGAAACTGGGGTACAGAATGTTCTTACAGAGAGCAGAATTTGAAGACTGGGTTGCAGAAAAACTGTTGCAGAATAGACGGTGGAGACTGGGGTGCAGAAGGATTGTTGCAGAGAGCAGATTATGGAGACTGGGTTGTAGAAGGACTGTTGCAGAGAGTAGAGTTTGGAGATTGGCGTCCAGAAAGACTGTTGCCGAGAGCAGAGTTTGGAGACTGGGGTGGAGAAGAACTGTTTCAGAGAGTAGGTGTTGGAGACTGGGGTGCAGAAGGACTGTGTTAGAGAGCACAGATTGCAGACTGTGGTGCAGAAGGACTATTGCACATAGCAGAGATTACAGACTGAGGTTCAGAAGAACTCTTACATAGAGCAGAGTTTGGAAAATATGTGGCAGTAGGACTTATAAAAAAAGCAGAGGTTGGAGACTGATGAGCAGAAGGACTCTTAAAGAGAATAGAGGTTTGAAACTGCGGTACAGAAGGACTTTTACAGAGAGCAGAGGTTGGAGACTGGAGTGCAGAAGGACCATTGCAGAAAGCAGAGGTTGGAGACTGCGTTTCAGAAGGTTCTTACAGAGAGCAGAGTTCGGACACTGAAGTGCAGAAGGACTGTTGCAGAGAGCAGAGGTTGGGGATTGGGGCGCAGAAGTACTGTGGAAGAGAGCAGAGATTGGAGTCTGAGGTGCAGAAGGACTGTTACAGAGAGCAGAGTTTAGAGACGGGGGTGCCGAAGGACTGATAAAGAAACTAGAGTCTGGAGACTGGGGTGCAGAAGGACCATTACAGAGAGCAGACGTTGGAGACTGCAGTACAGAAGGACTGTTACAGAGAGCAGAGGTTGGAGACTGCGGTGGAAAAGGACTGTTACAGAGAGCATATTTTGGAGACTGGGGTGAGGAAATACTGTTGCAGAGAGAAGAGGTTGACGACTAGGTTGCAGAAGGACTGTTGAGAAGAGCAGAGGTTGCAGAGTGAGGTGCAGAAAGACTGTTACAGAGAGCAGAGTTTGGAGATTGTGGTGAAGAAAGACTTATTCAGAAAGCAGAGGTTGGAGACCGGGGTGCAGAAGGACTCTTATGGAGAACAGAGTTTGAAGACTGTGGTACAGAAGAACTGTTGTAGAGAACAAGGTTGGAGACTGGGTTGCAGAGAGACCCTATCAGAGAGCAAACTTGGAGACTTGGGTTCAGAAGGAATGTTACAGAGAGTAAAGTTTGGAGACTGGAGTGCAGAAGGAATTTTGCAGAGAGCAGACGTTGGAGACTGTGGTGCAGAAAGATCGTTGTACAAAGTAGATTATGGAGACTGGGGTATAGAAGGACTGTTCTAGAGAACTGAGGTTTGAGAGTAGGGTGAAGAAGGACAGTTACAGAGAGCAGACGTTGAAGCCTGGCGTGCAGAACACTGGATACAGAAAGCAGAGTTTGAAGACTGGGTTGCAGAAGGACTGATACAGAAAGCAGATGTTGGAGATGGGGTGCACTAGGACCCTTATGTAGAACAGAGGTTGGAGACTGCGGTACAGAAAGACTCTTACAGAGAGTAGAGGTTGGAGACTGGGGTGCAGAAACACCATTGCAGAAAGCAGAGGTTGAAGACTGGGATTCAGATATAGGTTGTTACTGAGAGCAGAGTTAGGACACTGAAGTGCAGAAGGACTGTTGCAGAGAGCAGAGGTTGGAGACTGGGGCGCAGAAGTACTATTGCAGAGTAAAGAGGTTGGAGTCTGAGGTGCAGAAGAACTGTTAGAGAGACCAGAGTTTAGAGACCGGGGTTCAGAAGGACTGATAAAGAAAGCAGAGTTTGGAGACTGGGGTGCAGAAGGACAATTACAGAGAGCAGAGGTTGGAGACTGCAGTATAGAAGGACGGTTACAGAGAGCAGAAGTTGGAGACTGCAGTGGAAAAGGACTGTTACAGAGAGCATATTTTGGAGACTGGGGTGACGAAGGACTGTTGCAGAGAGAAGAGGTTGCAGAGTGAGGTGCAGAAGAACTTTTACAGAGAGCAGAGATTGGAGACTGTGGTGAAGAAAGACTGGTACAGAAAGCAGAGGTTGGAGACTCGGGTGCAGAAAGACCTTTATGGAGAACAGAGTTTGAAGACTGCGGTACAGAAGAACTGTTGTAGAGAACAAGGTTTGAGACTGGGCTTCAGAGAGACCATTGAAGAGAGCAAACTTGGCTACTGGGGTGCAGAAGGAATGTTACAGAGAGGAAAGTCTGGCTACTGGGGTGCAGAAAGAATTTTGTAGAGAGCAGACGTTGGAGACTGGGGTGCAGAAAGATCGTTGAACAGAGTAGATTATGGAGACTGGGGTATAGAAGGACTGTTCTAGAGAACAGAGGTTGGAGAGTGGGGTGCAGAAGGACTGTTACAGAGAGCACACGTTGAAGCCTGGCGTGCAGAACACTGGATACAGGAAGCAGAGTTTGAAGACAGTGTTGCAGAAGGATTGATACAGAAAGCAGAGGTTGGAGATGGGGTGCACAAGGACCCTTACAGAGAACAGAGGTTGGAGACTGCGGTACAAAAGGACTGTTACAGAGAGTAGAGGTTGGAGACTGGGGTGCAGAATAAATGTTTTAGAGAACAGAGGTTGCAGAGTTTGGTGCTGAAGGACCATTGCAGAAAGCATAGGTTGTAGACTGGGTTTCAGAAGGATCTTACAGAGAGCAGAGTTTAAACACTGAGGTCCAGAAGGACTTTTGCAGAGAGCAGAGGTTCGAGATTGAGGCGCAGAAGGACTGTTGCAGAGAGCAGAGTTTGGAGTCTGAGGTGCAGAAAGACTGTTACAGAGAACAGAGGTTGGAGACATCGGTGGAAAAGTACTGTTTCAAAGAGCAGATTTCAGAGACTGGGGTGAGGAAGGACTTTTGCAGAGAGCAGAGGTTGAAGACTGGGATGCAGAAGGACTGTTGCAGAGAGCAGAGGTTGCAGAGTGAGGTGCAGAAGGACTGTTACAGAGAGCAGAGTTTGGAGACTGGGGAGCAAGAGGATTGTTACAGAGGCCAGAGTTTGGATACTGGGTTTCTGAAGGATCTTATATAAAGCAGAGTTTAGAGACTGAGGTGCAGTAGGACTGTTACAGAGAGCAGAGGTTGGAGACTGGGGTGCAGAAGGATACTTGCAGAGAGCAGAGTTTTCAGACTGAGGTGCAGAAAGACTGTTAAGAGTGCAGACGTTAAAGACTGGGTTTCAGAAAGACGGGTGTAGAGAGGAGATGTTTTAGGCTAGAGTGCAGAAGGACTCTTAAAGAGAGCAGAGGTTGGAGACTGAGGTGCAGAAGGACAGTTTCAGAGAGTAGAGTTTAGAGACAGAGGTGTAGAAAGACTGTTGTAGAGAGCAGATATTGGAACCTGGGGTGTAAGGATCTTAAAGAGAGAAAAGTTTGGAGACTGGGGTGCAGAAGGATTGTTGAAGAGAGTAGATTATGGAGTATAGAAGGACTGTTCTAGGGAGCAGAGTTTCGAGACTGGGTTGCGGAAGGACTGTTGGAGAGAGCAGTTGTTGAAGACTGTGGTGCAGAGAAACTGTTAAAGAGAGAAGTGTTTGGAGACTGCGGTGGAGGACTGATACTTAGAGAAGAGGTTAGAGAATGGGGTGCATTCTCTAATAGGGCTGTTAAAGAGAGCAGAGGTTGGAGACTTGGATGCAGAAAGCCTGTTACAGAGAGCAGAGGTTTGAGACTGGGGTGCAGAAGGCCTCTTACAAAGAGCAGAGGTTGGAGTCTGATGTGAAGAAGGACTTTTACAGAGAGCAGAGGTTGGAGACTGGGGTGCAGAAGGACTGTTGCAGAGTGCAGTGTTTTTAGACTGGGGTGCAGAGGACTGTGGCAGAGAGCAGAGTTTGGGGACTGGGGTGCAGAAGGACTGTTACAGAGAGCAGAGGTTGAAGCCTGGCATGCAGAACAATGGATACAGAAAGCAGAGTTTTGAGACTGGGGTTCAGAAGGACTGATACAGAAAGCAGAGGTTGAAGATGGTGTGCACATGGACCCTTAAAGAGAACAGAGGTTGGAGACTGATTTACAGAAGGACTGTTACAGAGAGCAGAGGTTGGAGACTGGGGTGAAGAATAAGTGTTTTGGAGATCAGAGGTGGGAGACTCTAGTGCAGAAGGACCATTACAGATAGCATAGGTTGGAGACTGGGTTTCAGAAGGATCTCACAGAGAGCAGAGTCTGGACCCTGAGGTGCAGAAGGACTGTTTCAGAGAGCAGATTTTAGAGACTGGGGTGAGGAATGACTGTTGCAGAGAGCAGAGGTTTAAGACTGGGGTGCAGAAAGACTGTTGCAGAGAGCAGAGGTTGCAGAGTGAAGTGCAGAAGGACTTTTACAGAGAGCAGAGGTTGGAGACTTGAGTGCAGAAGTACCCTAACCAAGAACAGAGATTGAAGACTTCGGTACAGAAGAACTGTTGTAGAGAACAAGGTTTGAGACTGGGGTGCGGAGGGACCATAGCAGAGAGCAATCTTTGGAGACTGGGGTGCCGAAGGAATGTTACAGAGAGCAGAGTTTGGAAACTGGGATTTGGACGAATCTTACACAGAGGAAAGTTTGGAGATTGGGGTGCAGAAAGATTGTTGCAGAGAGCAGACGTTGGAGACTGGGGTGCAGGACAATCGTTGCACAGAGTAGATTATGGAGACTGGGGTATACGAGGAGTGTTCTAGAGAGCAGAGTTTGGAGACTGGGGTGCAGAAAGACTGTTTCAGAGAGCAGTTGTTGAAGACTGATGTGCAAAAAAACTGTTGAAAAAAGCAGTGTTTGGAGAAAAGGGTGCAGGACTTATACTGAGAGAAGATTTTGGAGACTGGGGTGCAGAAGGATCTTACAGAGAGCAGAGTTTGGAGACTGACGTGCAGAAGGACTGTTACAGAGAGCAGAGGTTGGAGACTGTGGTGCAGAACGACTGTTAAAGAGAGCAGAGTTCAAAAACTTGGGTGCAGAAGGCCTGTTACAGAGAGCAGAGGATGGAGACTGGTGTGCAGAAGGCCTGTTAAAAAGAGCAGAGTTTAAAGACTGGGGTGCAGAAAAACTGTTACAGAAAGCAGAGTTTGGAGACTTCTTTTCAAAAGGATCATACAGAGAGCAGAGTTTGGAGACTGAGGTGCAAAAGGACTGTTACAGAGAGTAGATGTTGAAGACTGAGGTGTAGAAAGACCATTGCAGAGAGCAGAGGTTGGAGACTGAGGTGCAGAAGGACTGTTGCGGAGTACTGAAGATGAAAACTTGGGTGTAAAAGGACTGTTGCAGAGAGCAGCGGTTGGAGATTGGGGTGCTGAAGGACTGTTGCAGAGAGCAGAATTTGAAGACTGAGGTGCAGGAGGACTGTACAGAGAGCAGAGGTTGGAGAAGTAAGTGCAAAAGGACTGATACAGAAAGCGGGGGTTGGAGACTGGTGTGCAGAAGGACATTTACAGAGAGAAGAGTTTGAAAACTAGAGTACAGAAGGACTGTTACAGAAAGCAGAGGTTGAAGGCTGGGGTGGAGAAGGACTGTTGCAGAGATCCGATGGTAAAGACTGGGGTGCAGAAAACTTTTGCATAGAGGAGGTTGAAGACTGGGGTGCAGAAGGATTGTTGCAGAGAGTAGGGGTTGGAGACTGGGGTGCAGAAGAACTGTTGCGGAGAGAAGACGTTAGAGATTGGGGTGGAGAAAAACTGTTGCTGAGAGCATTGGTTAGAGACGTGAGTGCAGAAGTACTGATACAGAAAGCAGAGATTGGAGACTGGGGTTCAGAAGGTCTGCTGTAGAGAGCAGATGTTGAAAACTGGGGTGGAGAAAGACTGTTGCAGAGAGTAGCATTTGGAGATTAAGGTGCCACAGGACTGTTGTAGAGATCAGAGGTTGGAGACTGAAGTGGAGAAGAACTTTCACAGAGAGCAGAGGTTGAAGACTGGGGTGCAGAAGGACCAATGTAGAGAGCAGAGGTTAGAGACTGTGTTGCAAAAGGATCTTACTGAGAGCAGATGTTGAAAACTGAGGTGAAAAAGGACTGTTGCAGAGAGCAGAGGTTGGAGATTGGGGTACAGAAGGATTGTTGCAGAGAACAGAGTTTGGAGTCTGAGGTGCAGAAGGACTGATACAGAATGCAGAGTTTGGAGACTGGGTTGAAGAAAGACCATTACAGAGAGCAGAGGTTTGAGACTACAGTACAGTAGGACTGTTACAGAGAGCAGAGTTTGGAGAGTGGGGTGTAGAAGTTCTGTTACAGAGAGAAGAGGTTGGAGTATGGGGTGCAGAATAAGTGTTGTAGAGAACAGAGTTTGGAGACTTGGGTGCAGAAGGACCATTGTAGAAAGCAGAGGTTGGAGACTGGGTTTCAGAAAGATCTTACAGAGAGCAGAGGTTGGACACTGAGGTGCAGAAGGACTGTTGCAGAGAGCAGAGGTTTGAGATTGGGGAGCAGAAAGACTGTTGCGGAGAGCAGAGGTTGGAGACTTAGGTGCAGTAGGAAACCTTCAGAGAGCAGAGGTTGGAGACTGGGGTTTAGAAAAACTGATACAGAAAGCAAAGTTTGTAGACTGGGAAGCAGAAGGATCATTACAGAGAGCAGAGTTTGTAGACTGCAGAACAGAATGACTGTTACAGAGAGCAGAGGTTGGAGAATGGGGTGGAGAAGGAGTGTGGAAGAGAGCTGATTTTGGAGACTGGGGTGCAGAAGGACTGTTGCAAAGATCAAGGTTGAAGACT